>NC_069501.1:289485278-289717778 GCF_027579735.1 Bombina bombina | reverse complement strand
CACTAAAATTAGAGATTAGACAAGACATCACGCTTCTATCGCAGGAAATCAGACAGTTTGCTAGTAGAATTAATGAAATTGAACAGAGAGTGTCAGATCTTGAAGATCTCACTACTCTCCATAACACCAATTTAGATTCTACTAACCTCTCTAACTACAATTCAGGCTAAACTCTAAGATCTTGAGAACCGCTCCCGTAGAAATAACATCCACCTAGTAGGGATCCCAGAGGATAAATGTTATGAGGACTTAAATTCCTTTATCTCTGAGCTGCTATTACCCCAGCTTCTTAAAATTCCAACTAATCACCTCCCGATACTAGTGGAAAGGGCACACAGGCTTGGTAGACCCTGGGTGGACAATAAAGGTAAACATAGACCCAGACCGGTAATTGAAAAACTTTTAAACTTCCAAGATAAGGTTACTTTGATGCAATTCTATCGTAAGAATCAGCCTATTACAATTGGAGAATCGAAAATTCTACTTTTTCAGGATTTCTCAGCTGAAACATCATCCAAAAGGAGGGTGTTAGCCCCTATATGTACAAAATTAATCCAACAGGGCTACCAAGCCACCATTATCTACCCTGCAAAAACATAATTTATGTAAGAACTTACCTGATAAATTCATTTCTTTCATATTAGCAAGAGTCCATGAGCTAGTGACGTATGGGATATACATTCCTACCAGGAGGGGCAAAGTTTCCCAAACCTCAAAATGCCTACAAATACACCCCTCACCACACCCACAAATCAGTTTAACGAATAGCCAAGAAGTGGGGTGATAAGAAAAAAGTGCGAAAGCATATAAAATCATAACCACCACAAAAAAAGGGCGGGCCTCATGGACTCTTGCTAATATGAAAGAAATTAATTTATCAGGTAAGTTCTTACATAAATTATGTTTTCTTTCATGTAATTAGCAAGAGTCCATGAGCTAGTGACGTATGGGATAATGACTACCCAAGATGTGGATCTTTCCACGCAAGAGAGTCACTAGAGAGGGAGGGATAAAAATAAAGACAGCCGGTTTGGGTAGATTCTCAAGATTACCCCACACATCTGAAAGGTACCGGGAATACTACTAACTGAGAAGGACCAACGCATACCTCCACTCTCAGAGCTACTAATTGTTCCCGGGAAACTGGGACCGGTGAGATATACCTACCTTCTTACATCTACTGATCCCTGCTGTCACTTCACGCTTGCAGTGCTCCGGAGGACGGGGACCCGCTCCGGAGCACTCACTTTGCTTGCGGCTGCCAACGAGAAGTCCCGATCTTGCGAGTGCGCTATAGCACAGCCAGGGGAAGTCCCAGACACTCACATCGGCTGCAGCTACACGTCTCCGTTTGCCCACACAGCTCCGGAGGGTCGGGGATCCGCTCCGGAGCTCCCATACAGAGGCCTGGCATAATCCCAAGGTGAGGCCCCCGGAAGATCCTAAGGTCCGAGGACTCAATCCGGCTCCCCAAGGTGAGTGAGTGTGCTATAAAGGAAAGGGTATCAGGCTCAGCTAGAACATGGAAATAGCGAGAGTATAGTACACCGGTGACTGTTCAGACTCAGAGGTGGGCAGTGGGGCCTACTTGCCTTCAACAGCGCTAGAAAGGCGCGAATCTACGCCATTTTGGGAATAACACATCTCTCCCATATATACACTCTGCACTGTATACCAGCACTCTAAAGTGAGCCCTTTAAAGACAAAACATATTTTACAGCATAAAATACAGAGCTGTGTGAGGGTGTCATCCTAACTGACATAATACAGTGACTTTGCAAAGATAGGGGATACAGTCAGTCAATCAGGAGATCTGCAAAAACTCTCACAGAACTGAGCTTATAGCTGCACAGCCCTTCCTACACTATATCCATATCTATGTCATGGTGCATTTTCTACTTGTTGCCTGAGTGTTCTAACGTATGGACATCTGCAGCTTTCAACAAAAAGTAATCTCAATATAAGCACTTGTACAAGATATGAGGACACTAATTTTTAGAGTCACAAAGTTAAGATAAATAGGTTGCTGCGTCAATCTTATAATCCTCAGGCTTGCGACCTGAGCTGGAGTGTAATTTCATACAGTGTGCTGTTATTATATCTTT
The DNA here is from genome assembly GCF_027579735.1 of Bombina bombina. Classification (NCBI taxonomy): domain Eukaryota; kingdom Metazoa; phylum Chordata; class Amphibia; order Anura; family Bombinatoridae; genus Bombina; species Bombina bombina. The sequence goes on along the minus strand of NC_069501.1, from coordinate 289,715,673 downwards.
TGTTTCCACAGGATTACAGAAGTCTATTCTGCTGCTTATACATTGAATCTAAATTATAGTGGGCTTAACAAAGGTTACTAGCTAATTCTTTATTGGATAGGTATTTACCGTTTATCATAATTCAAACTGAATGCTTTTGTACTGTAATATGTGTTAGCTGTAGGCTCTTTTTTGATATTTTCTCACAGGTACATTTTTTCCCATACCTACTGCTGCATAGTGAACAATTTAAGGACTTAATAGCAAGGTATCTTATCCACCCCTGCTCAATATCCCGCTGAGTTACACTGTCTGCTAATTCTCTCTGGCACCTCTCCCTTTCCGGTCCAGCCAGTCTGGGCTGGTCACTTCCCCTCTCCTTTTTCCCTTCTGTATAGTCGTATCCCACCACTCCCTGGGGTGCCAGTGACTCACATACCTGCATTTATATGTTGAAATCGAAGGGTTCAATTACTATCTATTATTTGATGCTGTAACAAAATGTCATAAATATAGAAAATGTTATTGACCCCTGCTCCGCAGTCTAGCAATACATATCAGACCTAGTAAACTTTACTGTACGGTGCTTTATACTTTTCAGAGCGCTCTATAAGAGAAGGTTGGTGTTAATCTTTAACCTACAGGCATACCTAACAGTCTTAACACAATGCCCCACGGGCCCAGGCGTCAGGGGAAACCCTCCACTACCACTCAGAAGACTGTTTATGATCACTTTACTCAATCAGGAAAGGATTCTAACCCTGTCACCAACGAGGAGATGAGCGACCCTGAGTCGATCGATGCTGAATCTCATTCTAGTGTGCGCTCAGAAGCGCCATCACATCATTACATTACTAAGGCTACCCTACAGCATATGTTGGCCAGTCAAACGCGCTCTATTACCCAGGAAATTCAACGGTCTTCTGCGGAACTGAAAAAGGAAATCTCAGAGATTGGAGAAAGAGTTGAAGCACTAGAGCGGAAACAGGATGATCTAGCAGTAGACCAATCAAACCTGCTCACTTACTCTGAAACCCTAGCAGATCAGATGACTCAACTTGAATTTAAAATGGCAGACATCGAAGACAGATCTCGCAGAAATAATATCCGGTTTCGGGGTATCCCAGAAACCGTAGAAAATACTCATCTCCAACCCTACCTAAAGGAACTGTTTGCAGTACTAGTGGGCACCCCAGATGGTCACACTGATACAATGGAGAGAGCCCATAGAGCTTTAAGATCACGACTTACTCCAGCCGACAAACCAAGAGATGTAATTGTCTGCTTTCACAGCTACATATATAAAGACAAACTTATGCAAGCAGCCTTCAAAAGACCGCCTATGCCAGAAAAATTTAAGGATGTTCAACTCTTGCCTGATCTTTCAACTCATACCCTACAGTACCGTAAAACCTTTCAACAAATTACCCTGACGCTCAGGAAGGCCAATATTAAATACAGGTGGGGCCACCCTACAAACCTAGTGGTCACCAGAAACAACCAGAGCCATACAATTAACTCCATACCTCAGGGTATGGCTCTCCTGACCACATGGGGCCTACACCAGGAACAGCCTCCACCGTTACAGCCAACCCACCCAAAGCTGAGAGCTTCGGCTCCCGAATGGACTATCAAAGAGCAGAGAGCCAAGAAACCTAAAACTAACCCACCGTAAAAACACGCCTGGTAACCTTTAACGGAACTTACCTAGACTTTATTTCACCTGGAAGTTTGACCTGTCTCCAACAGGTCATAACTGAGACTGAGTTAAAGCTTGAAAAGTTTACTATTAGATAGTACATTTAAGTTATGTGTTAGATTGTTGTTTAAGGTTGTTGTCTTAATTTAAGTATTGCACATATGTAATAGCAAGTTAATTTACAATGATTACTGCGGAGCAGGGTCCATTCCAAAGACCCCTGTTTCTGTTAGCTTCTCGCCCCCCATCACAGGCAGCCCACACTAGGGCTCCACCATAGCGAACTATTTTCGCTAACTCTTCTTCACACTATCTGTTGCCTATTTCCCTCCCCCTATCCTCCCCACTCACACTAACTCTCAGTATTAAAAGATCTGACCTACTCTCCATACCTCTCTATGCCACCCCTTAAAATACTAACCCACAATGTACGAGGCCTGAACTCCCCACATAAGCGTAGCCTTTTGGCTAGATCACTCAAATTCCATAACCCTGACGTAGCATTCCTTCAGGAAACACATTGGTCGTCAGACAATCCTCCTTGCACAATATCTAAAGACTACACTGACCTCGAATATACCTCTTTTTCGAAAAAAGCTAGAGGTACGGCAATTTTAATCCATAAAAGAATAGCTTATGAACCAATCCAAGTCCTAAAAGACCCCCAATCTAGATTTCTCATTCTAACATGTAAGCTAGACCATACTGATCATACCTTAGTTTCTATCTATCTACCTAACTCACATCAGCCTAGATACCTCAAACGGATCCTACACACAGTTGACCGGATAAAAATAGGCAGAGTTTTACTAGCAGGGGACTTCAACATGACTTGGGACCCAGCACTAGACAGAAAGAGAACTGCCCGGACAAAACACATTACCCCTCCTGCTCAACTTTCCCAAAAGTTCAGACAAATAATTACCCACTTCTGTTACTTCGATGTATGGCGTTCACTTCATGCTAGAGATAGAGACTACACTCACTTCTCATTCCCTCATAAAACATACTCCAGACTCGATTATGTTTTTTGTTCAGCAGAAACCCTTGACCTAGTCAAACATTCTAACATCTCCCTATGCCCATGGTCTGATCATGACCTAGTCTCAGTAACTCTCCGCTCAGCGGAGCGACATACTGTGAAACCTTCTTGGCGCCTTCCGCATGACATCCTACAGGATGCTGCATTTAAGGAAACCTTGAGAAAAGACATAACCTTCTACTGCCAAACTAACGACAATAATCAGGTCAGAGACGACACATTATGGGGGGCGGCAAAGGCCACCTTTAGAGGTCTCATAATTAAAAAACAAGCTCATCTTAAAAAACTATCTGGCCTTCCCCTTTCCAAGTCTCATATTGAACTGCGCCGACTAGAACTCCTAAATAGGAGTACACCCTCAGATGATACCACAGCTCAAATTATACAGATCAAAAACCATATTAACCAACTAGAGCTAAAACGCACTCAGGCTAACTTATTTAAACTGAAACAGATTACTTAACATAAGAGTAACAAAGCAGATACACTACTAGCAAATAAACTCAAAAACAGAGCGAGTACCTCAAGAATTCACCAGATCCACTTTGAGAACCAGACACACCGCAAACCCTCAGACATCGGTACTTGTTTTGAGAGATTCTACTCAAACCTGTACAATCTAGAAAAAAATGCAAGCGACAAACTAACTCCTGTTGACAAAATACGCTCCTACCTTCACAGCCTAAATCTCCCCTCTTTGTCACCTGACGACCAAGAAACACTCTTATCCCCCTTCACCTCTAAGGAAATTAAAGATGTAATAAAGTATCTAAAACCCTTTAAAACTCCAGGTCCAGATGGCTACTCAGCAGTCTTCTACAAAACATACATAAACGAACTAACCCCACTACTCTTAAGATTTTTTAATCACGCTAGAGAACAGGGTAGGTTTAGTCAGGAATTTTTGGAAGCAACGGTGATTACTATTCCTAAACCCCAAAAAGACCCATCCTTATGCTCCAATTACAGGCCAATCTCCTTGATTAATTTAGACATTAAAATTTATGCTAAACTATTTGCTACACGTATCTCTAAATTACTCCCGAATCTCATAAACTTAGACCAAGTAGGATTTATCCCTCACCGCGAGGGGCCAGACAATACTAGACGTCTCCTAAACATCTGCACCGAATCCACCAGACTAAATAGGCCATTCTCTGTTATCTCATTGGATGCAGAGAAGGCTTTTGACCGTGTTAGATGGTCCTACTTATGGGAAACTCTTAAAATTTTTGGTTTCCCAGATCAAATTATCAAAGCGATTCAGGCTCTTTATTCCACTCCCACAGCAGTAGTTAGAGGCCTAGGCTTTGCTTCACCCCCCTTCCCAATATCTAATGGCACCAGACAAGGGTGTCCACTCTCACCCCTACTCTTTGCCCTGGCAATCGAGCCACTAGCAGAACAAATCAGACAAGATAAAAAAATTGATGGCATTCGCCTACATGGCACAATTCACAAGATTGCACTCTTTGCAGACGACATTACTATATTCTCGTCAGACCCCCTATCTTCATTCCCGAGACTAATAGAAATCTTAAACTCCTTTGGAGACATGTCACTCTACAAATTAAATCTAGATAAAACAGAAATCTACACCTGGGGAATCCCACAGAACACAGTTGACACCATCAAGGTCCAATACAGAGTACACTGCGTCAATAACTTCATCTCCCACTTAGGTGTTAAGATATCGAACAATATCCCTCAGATGATCAAAGACAACTACCTGCCTCTCTTAACCGAACTGCGTACTTTGAAAGACAAATGGGACTATACTCACATTTCATGGATAGGTAGATTAACAGCCCTTAAGATGTCCTTTCTACCTAAAATTACTTATTTATTTAGATGTCTCCCTCTCCGTATCCCGGGATATCTCCTTCACCAATTTCAGAGTGAATTTACAAAATATATATGGCAGCACAAACCCCCCAGAGTGGCGCACAAAATCCTTCAAAGCCCCCTTAGTAGAGGAGGTATAGCCTCCCCATCAATAACTAGGTATTATGAAGGAGCCATGCTCACCCATATCTCACAATGGGGTGCTAAGGACTCCCCTAGTAAATGGAAAACCATAGAACAAGCCTCCCTCCCAAATCATATATTTCTGCCCGACTTAATTTGGATTCCGGCCCACCTAAGGCGTGCCACAGACATTAGCAATAACATAATACGAGAATGCCTCGCCATGTGGGACAAGCTTAGACACTATCCACACATTGCCCCACATCCTTCGCCTATTACTCCCTTGACAGGTCTCCTAAGAGGCTTACCTGACTCTCATTCTTATGGCTGGACTAGACTTGGAATACAAACTGTAGCTGACCTTTGGGTTACTTCACCAACCCCGCGCTTCATGACACTCTCAGAAATAAAGGCAGATTCCAACTTACCCAGGTACATGACATACGAATACACAAGACTAAAGAGCTTTCTTACTAGCTGGGGATTCCAACCTGAGCTACACCGACCCCGTACACTCTGGGAAACGACTTGGCAACAAGGTAACAAATTACACAGACCTTTATCAATGCATTACACTTTAATAGGAAGCACAGACCCTGAGAACAAACTTCCTCACTTACTCACTTGGGAATCAGTCCTGAACCTGAATCTGAACCCACAAGTATGGCAACACGTAATTTCCCTCACTAAAAAAGCACTGCACTGTGTTACACTCTTTGAAACATATTATAAACTCTTAACGAACTGGTACCTTACCCATGCGAGACTTAATAAAATGTTTGTCTCTGCCTCTCCCCTATGCTGGCGCAATTGTGGAAAAAAAGATGACTCCCTACACATATGGTGGGAATGCCCCAAGTTAAAACCCTTATGGAGTACATGCTTCCGTACGCTAGGGAGATTAGGCATAACACTTCCTATAACCCCTTCTAATGCCCTCTTGCACATAGGCATCACTAAATTACCTAAGCACCAAGCATATCTAGCAATTTATTTGCTAACAGCTACTAAAGCGACAATAGCCAAGGCATGGAAAACTGTGACGCCCCCAAAATGGTCATGCATTCTAAACTATATGGCATATATCTACAATATGGAGAAACCTATCTTTTCCTCTATAAATAATTCAGACCTATTTGAATTAGTGTGGGCAGATTGGCAATCTAACCACACCACTACTTGGGCCCCGAACACTAGAGTAAACACACACTAGGCAACCCTCCCCAAGTACCATCCGCATATGAACCAAATCCTTACCTCTAGCAATTACCCTCCCGTTCCTCTTTCCCTAATATCTCCCCCCCACCCTAATTAACCCACCCCACCTGACTTGAGCTATATTCCGTTCACTTTTTCATTTCAGGAACGCATTCTAACTTGACATATTTTTGAATGTTCCAATTTTTCTGTTCATACTGTCTGTAGGAGCCTACGTGCTCCAAGTTATTTAATATGTCACTGTTGTATCTGAGAAATCTTTACCAATAAAAACTTGAAATTTAAAAAAAAAAAAAAAAAAAAAAAAATAAAGACAGCCAATTCCTGCTGAAAATAATCCACACCCAAAATAAAGTTTAATGAAAAACATAAACAGAAGATTCAAACTGAAACCGCTGCCTGAAGTACTTTTCTACCAAAAACTGCTTCAGAAGAAGAAAATACATCAAAATGGTAGAATTTAGTAAAAGTATGCAAAGAGGACCAAGTTGCTGCTTTGCAAATCTGATCAACCGAAGCTTCATTCCTAAATGCCCAGGAAGTATAAACTGACCTAGTAGAATGAGCTGTAATCCTTTGAGGCGGAGTTTTACCCGACTCGACATAGGCATGATGAATTAAAGATTTCAACCAAGATGCCAAAGAAATGGCAGAAGCTTTCTGGCCTTTTCTAGAACCGGAAAAGATAACAAATAGACTAGAAGTCTTTCGGAAAGACTTAGTAGCTTCAACATAATGTTTCAAAGCTCTAACAACATCCAAAGCATGCAACAATTTCTCCTTAGAATTCTTAGGATTAGGACATAATGAGGGAACCACAATTTCTCTACTAATGTTGTTGGAATTCACAACCTTAGGTAAAAATTCAAAAGAAGTTCGCAACACCGCCTTATCCTGATGAAAAATCAGAAAAGGAGACTCACAAGAAAGAGCAGATAATTCAGAGACTCTTCTGGCAGAAGAGATCGCCAAAAGGAACAAAACTTTCCAAGAAAGTAATTTAATGTCCAATGAATGCATGGGTTCAAAAGGAGGAGCTTGAAGAGCCCCCAGAACCAAATTCAAACTCCAAGGAGGAGAAATTGACTTAATGACAGGTTTTATACGAACCAAAGCTTGTACAAAACAATGAATATCAGGAAGATTAGCAATCTTTCTGTGAAAAAGAACAGAAAGAGCAGAGATTTGTCCTTTCAAAGAACTTGCGGATAAACCTTTATCTAAACCATCCTGAAGAAACTGTAAAATTCTCGGAATTCTAAAAGAATGCCAAGAAAAATGATGAGAAAGACACCAAGAAATATAAGTCTTCCAGACTCTATAAAATATCTCTCTAGATACAGATTTACGAGCCTGTAACATAGTATTGATCACAGAGTCAGAGAAACCTCTTTGACCAAGAATCAAGCGTTCAATCTCCATACCTTTAATTTTAAGGATTTGAGATCCTGATGGAAAAAAGGACCTTGCGACAGAAGGTCTGGTCTTAGCAGAAGAGTCCACGGATGGCAAGAGGCCATCCTGACAAGATCCGCATACCAAAACCTGTGAGGCCATGCCGGAGCTACCAGCAGAACAAACGAGCATTCCTTCAGAATCTTGGAGATTACTCTTGGAAGAAGAACTAGAGGCGGAAAGATATAGGCAGGATGATACTTCCAAGGAAGTGATAATGCATCCACTGCTTCCGCCTGAGGATCCCGGGATCTGGACAGATACCTGGGAAGTTTCTTGTTTCGATGAGACGCAATCAGATCTATTTCTGGAAGCTCCCACATTTGAACAATCTGAAGAAATACCTCTGGGTGAAGAGACCATTCGCCCGGATGCAACGTTTGGCGACTGATATAATCCGCTTCCCAATTGTCTATACCTGGGATATGAACCGCAGAGATTAGACAGGAGCTGGATTCCGCCCAAACCAGAATTCGAGATACTTCTTTCATAGCCAGAGGACTGTGAGTCCCTCCTTGATGATTGATGTATGCCACAGTTGTGACATTGTCTGTCTGAAAACAAATGAACGATTCTCTCTTCAGAAGAGGCCAAGACTGAAGAGCTCTGAAAATTGCACGGAGTTCCAAAATATTGATCGGTAATCTCACCTCCTGAGATTCCCAAACTCCTTGTGCCGTCAGAGAACCCCACACAGCTCCCCAACCTGTAAGACTTGCATCTGTTGAAATTACAGTCCAGGTCGGAAGAACAAAAGAAGCCCCCTGAATTAAACGATGGTGATCTGTCCACCACGTTAGAGAGTGTCGTACAATCTGTTTTAAAGATATTAATTGAGATATCTTTGTGTAATCCCTGCACCATTGGTTCAGCATACAGAGCTGAAGAGGTCGCATGTGAAAACGAGCAAAGGGGATCGCGTCCGATGCAGCAGTCATAAGACCTAGAATTTCCATGCATAAGGCTACCGAAGGGAATGATTGTGACTGAAGGTTTCGACAAGCTGAAATCAATTTTAGACGTCTCTTGTCTGTCAAAGACAGAGTCATGGACACTGAATCTATCTGGAAACCCAGAAAGGTTACCCTTGTCTGAGGAATCAATGAACTTTTTAGTGAATTGATCCTCCAACCATGATCTTGAAGAAACAACACAAGTCGATTCATATGAGATTCTGCTAAATGTAAAGACTGAGCAAGTACCAAGATATCGTCCAAATAAGGAAATACCACAATACCCTGTTCTCTGATTACAGACAGAAGGGCACCGAGAACCTTTGTAAAAATTCTTGGAGCTGTAGCTAGGCCAAACGGCAGGGCCACAAACTGGTAATGCTTGTCCAGAAAAGAGAATCTCAGGAACTGATAATGATCTGGATGAATCGGAATATGCAGATATGCATCCTGTAAATCTATTGTGGACATATAATGCCCTTGCTGAACAAAAGGCAAGATAGTCCTTACAGTTACCATCTTGAACGTTGGTATCCTTACATAACGATTCAATATTTTTAGATCCAGAACTGGTCTGAAGGAATTCTCCTTCTTTGGTACAATGAAGAGATTCGAATAAAACCCCAGCCCCTGTTCCAGAACTGGAACTGGCATAATTACTCCAGCTAACTCTAGATCTGAAACACATTTCAGAAATGCTTGAGCTTTCACTGGATTTACTGGGACACGGGAAAGAAAAAATCTCTTTGCAGGAGGTCTTATCTTGAAACCAATTCTGTACCCTTCTGAAACAATGTTCTGAATCCAAAGATTGTGAACAGAATTGATCCAAATTTCTTTGAAAAAACGTAACCTGCCCCCTACCAGCTGAGCTGGAATGAGGGCCGCACCTTCATGTGGACTTAGAGGCTGGCTTTGCTTTTCTAGAAGGCTTGGATTTATTCCAGACTGGAGATGGTTTCCAAACTGAAACTGCTCCTGAGGATGAAGGATCAGGTTTTTGTTCTTTGTTGAAACGAAAGGAACGAAAACGATTATTAGCCCTGTTTTTACCCTTAGATTTTTTATCCTGTGGTAAAAAAGTTCCTTTCCCACCAGTAACAGTTGAGATAATAGAATCCAACTGAGAACCAAATAATTTGTTACCCTGGAAAGAAACGGAAAGTAGAGTTGATTTAGAGGACATATCAGCATTCCAAGTTTTAAGCCATAAAGCTCTTCTAGCTAAAATAGCTAGAGACATAAACCTGACATCAACTCTGATAATATCAAAAATTGCATCACAGATAAAATTATTAGCATGTTGAAGAAGAATAATAATATTATTATGAGAATCATGATCTGTTACTTGTTGCGCTAAAGTTTCCAACCAAAATGTTGAAGCTGCAGCAACATCAGCCAATGATATAGCAGGTCTAAGAAGATTACCTGAACACAGATAAGCTTTTCTTAGAAAGGATTCAATTTTCCTATCTAAAGGATCTTTAAACGAAGTACCATCTGACGTAGGAATAGTAGTACGTTTAGCAAGGGTAGAAATAGCCCCATCAACTTTAGGGATTTTGTCCCAAAATTCTAATCTGTCAGACGGCACAGGATATAATTGCTTAAAACGTTTAGAAGGAGTAAATGAATTACCCAAATTATTCCATTCTCTGGAAATTACTTCAGAAATAGCACCAGGAACAGGAAAAACTTCTGGAATAACCACAGGAGATTTAAAGACCTTATCTAAACGTTTAGATTTAGTATCAAGAGGACCAGAATCCTCAATTTCTAAAGCAATTAGTACTTCTTTAAGTAAAGAACGAATAAATTCCATTTTAAATAAATATGAAGATTTATCAGCATCAACCTCTGAGACAGAATCCTCTGAACCAGAAGAGTCATTAGAATCAGAATGATGTTCATTTAAAAATTCATCTGTATAAAGAGAAGTTTTAAAAGATTTTTTATGTTTACTAGAAGGAGGAATAACAGACATAGCCTTCTTGATGGATTCAGAAACAAACTCTTATGTTATCAGGAACATTCTGAACATTAGATGTTGATGGAACTGCAACAGGTAATGGTACATTACTAAAGGAAATATTATCTGCATTAACAAGTTTGTCATGACAATTAATACAAACAACAGCTGGAGGAACAGCTACCAAAAGTTTACAGCAGATACACTTAGCTTTGGTAGTTCCAGCACCAGACAACGATTTTCCTGAAGTATCTTCTGACTCAGATGCAACGTGAGACATCTTGCAATATGTAAGAGAAAAAACAACATGTAAAGCAAAATTGATCAAATTCCTTAAATGACAGTTTCAGGAATGGGAAAAAATGCCAAGGAACAAGCTTCTAGCAACCAGAAGCAAAGAAAAATGAGACTTAGATAATGTGGAGACAAAGGCGACGCCCATATTTTTTTAGCGCCAAATAAGACGCCCACATTATTTGGCGCCTAAATGCTTTTGGCGCCAAAATGACGCCACGTCCGGAACGCCGACATTTTTGGCGCAAAAGAACGTCAAAAAATGACTTTACTTCCGGCGACACGTATGACGCCGGAAACAGAAAGATTTTTTGCGCCAAAAATGACGCAATAAAATGAAGCATTTTCAGCCCCCGCGAGCCTAACAGCCCACAGGGAAAAAAGTCAAATTTTTAAGGTAAGAAAAATAATTGATTCAAGTGCATTATCCCAAATATGAAACCAACTGTCTGAAAATAAGGAATGTTGAACATCCTGAGTCAAGGCAAATAAATGTTTGAATACATATATTTAGAACTTTATTAAAAAAGTGCCCAACCATAGCTTAGAGTGTCACAGAAAATAAGACTTACTTACCCCAGGACACTCATCTACATGTTTGTAGAAAGCCAAACCAGTACTGAAACGAAAATCAGCAGAGGTAATGGTATATATATATAAGAGTATATCGTCGATCTGAAAAGGGAGGTAAGAGATGAATCTCTACGACCGATAACAGAGAACCTATGAAATAGACCCCGTAGAAGGAGATCACTGCATTCAAATAGGCAATACTCTCCTCACATCCCTCTGACATTCACTGCACGCTGAGAGGAAAACCGGGCTCCAACCTGCTGCGGAGCGCATATCAACGTAGAATCTAGTACAAACTTACTTCACCACCTCCATAGGAGGCAAAGTTTGTAAAACTGATTTGTGGGTGTGGTGAGGGGTGTATTTGTAGGCATTTTGAGGTTTGGGAAACTTTGCCCGTCCTGGTAGGAATGTATATCCCATACGTCACTAGCTCATGGACTCTTGCTAATTACATGAAAGAAACTTAAAATTATAGAAGCTGAGAATGTCTAGATTTTCAATACCATACAAGAAGTAGAACACCACCTGAAAGACTTTAATATTTCAGGCATACAATCATTAGGCCAAAAATAGGTTATCATTGCTTTACTGTTTTGCTATGTGCTTTTTTTTTCCTCTCTGCCTTTTTTTCTTTCTTTTCTTTTTTATCTTGAGCAGGATTATGTTGCTCCAGGAGAGCATGGTAGATGGGGTTTTATGTCTCTTCGGTTTTCTTTTTTCTTTTCATATTTTTCTTGTTTTTTTTTTTCCCCCTCTTCCCCAATCCCCCCCCCCCCCCCCCCCCCCCCGCACCAGCCACACTCTGACACCTAAGCTAAGAACATATGGCAAATTTTAAATTAATCTCCTGGAATGTGGGCGGGATCTCCACCCCGATTAAAAGGAAGGCTATTCTTACACATCTGAGGAAATTTGGGACCGACATAGCATTTTTGCAAGAAACACATTTGACAGTAGAGGAATCCCAGAAACTCAGATCTACCTGGGTGAAAGAAATTTTCTTTTCCCCGGGAGATGGGAGGAGGAGAGGGGTGGCGATCCTGATCGGGAAAAAAATTTATCTAGTGGTTATTCATAGTGAAACAGACCCCGATGGGAGATTTGTAATAATTAAAGTAAAAATTCACAAAACAATTTACACCATGTGCAATGTCTATGCCCCCAATAAGTTGGACCCAGCCGTCTGGCTCAGGATCCAGGCTAAAATCCTCTCCGTTCAGGAGGGACATCTGATTTTAGGTGGTGATTTCAATATGTCTCCACATTGTCCACTTGATAGACTTAGAACCTCCAATAAATCGCCCAAACAAAAACGGGACAACTTAGAAGCCAAACTAATAAAATCAATTATGCAAAATTTAGCAATAAGACATCTGGAGGCTCCAAAACCCCGAAATAAGAGACATCTGGAGGCTCCAAAACCCCGATGTCAGATTTTACCTGCCTGTCCAAAGCGCACAAAACGATGTCTAGAATTTATCTCTTTCTAATCAGCGACAGAATAATCTTGTCAGAAGTAAAAGCAGGCTTATTACCTATCTTTCTTTCGGACCATGGTCCCATCTCGCTTGAGGTTCAGTCTAATTATCTTAAAGAGAGACCAAAACGTTTTATATTTCCCTCTTTTCTTGCGACCGACCTGAAGTTTAAGAACTGGCTTAAACTTAAATTCTCTGATTATCTTCATCATAATCAGGGCCATATAGGCTTGCCTCTGGTTTTCTGGGAGGCTGCAAAGGCAGTCCTTAGGGGCGAAATCATAGCTTATAGTGCGGAAAGATCTAGGAAAATAAGACAAAGGGAAAAAGAAATCACTAGCTCAGTAATTAATTCATATAACTCTTATCTACTTGAAAAATCACCCATAAACTGGGCAAAATATATCTGGGCCAAAAGTGCCAGAGACACATTTGCAATCCTTCAGGAAACCCAGAGGGACCTTAGATTTCAAGCCAGAATCTATAGATACGGAAATAAATCTGGCAAATTACTGGCGAACCTGGTTAAAAGGGAGAAAAAGTCATCCCTCATTGAAAGTATTCAAAAGGATGGTATCCTTATACCAGAAGAGATAGCAAAGGTGTTTGTCAGTTACTATCAGGATCTATATTCAGGCAGGAGCTCAAATCTTGCACAAGCATCCCAATTTTGGAGTAAAATTTCCTGCCCAAAAATTTCAGAGGAGATGGCCGATTCTTTAAACGCCCCAATTACTGAAGCAGAGATAACAAACACAATTACAGATCTCGCTAACAATAAATCGCCTGGGCCAGATGGCCTTCCAAACAAGTTTTACAAAATTATGAACTCTGAGATTACCCCCTATATATCAATAACTTATACAACAGTATGTATGTCAAAGGCGAACCTGTGGCTACCTCTTTCTCTGCCTCCAACACTATTCTAATTTTAAAGGGAGGGAAAGATCCCTCCCTTAAAGAATCATATAGGCCCATAGCTCTCTTGAATGAAGACTACAAAATTCTCTGTTCTATTATTGCTGAGCGCATCCAGGCACCACTTGCTACTATTATTCACTCAGATCAGGCCGGGTTTCTCAAGGGCCGAAATTCCTCAGCAAAAATGAGAGAGGCCGTGGTTGTCACAGAGTATTTTAGGACTGTGGAGCTGTCGGAGAGGGGGGGGGGGGGCGGCACCTGACTTGGCCATTGTCTCGATTGACGCAGAGAAAGCATTTGATTCGATACACAATTCGACCATCTCTTTACTTCTATGGCTAACTTTGGCTTCAGGGGCAAGTTTCTTGAATTTATCAGGAACCTGTATAAAGAACCACACACAACTTTGGTCGTCAACTTTATACCCTCTCCACAGATAACTCTTGGAAGGGGAAAGCGCCAGGGGTGCCCCCTGTCCCCTCTACTCTTCGACGTCTCAATAGAACCGCTAGTAATCATGGTCAGGCAACAACTTGCAGGAATCAAGGTGGGGAATCAGGTTATAAAAAATCACTTTATACGCTGACGATCTGTTGCTATATCTCTCAGATATTACAACTAGCATCCCCAAACTATTAGATATCACTACTCAGTTTGGGTCCTTCTCGGGCTATAAGATCAACAAAGCAAAATCAGAATTGCTTTGGCGAAGACAAAACAATAACTCCCCTCGCGACATTCCCTTTATTGTGTCTAGAGTCTCCCTTAAATATTTAGGAATCCTAATTCCCTCGTTGCCGGGAGAGATGTATAATCTTAATTTCTCTCCAATTTTAACGAATATTAGGGAGAAACTCAAAAATTGGCAATCTTTGCCGTTATCTATATCGGACGGATTGCTTTATTCAAAATGATCTTGCTCCCTAAACTCCTCTACGTCTTACAGAACATTCCACTAATTCTTCTAGAGAGAGATGTCCGATGTCTTAACAGTGCAATTAGTAAATTCCTTTGGCAGGAAAAAAGACCCAGAATATCTTTAAATAAACTTTTTCTCCCAAAAAATAGTGGTGGTCTTGCACTGCCGGATATTCGATCATATAACTATGCTTTTTTAGCCTGAGTGGTGGTCAATTGGATATCTCATAGTAATTATGTTACAAATCAATCTCTAGAGGAAAATATTTGTAGTCCGTACCTGTTGCTAGCTTTGGTCCACTGTCCACCTAAAGAATTACCAGGTAGAATCAAAATACTTAAATCTTTTTCTAATCCTCTAAGGGCCTGGTGGAGAATAGGTAATTCATTATCTCTAAACTGCAAAGTCTCCCAATACCTTCCAATACAGGGAAACCCGAAATTTCCGGCAGGAGTAAACTCAGGAATATTCAAGAAGTGGCATGACTTAGGGCTGAGCAGGCTGATACAACTCTGGGACTCAGAGAGGAAATCCGTTAAATCTTTTGATGATTTAAAAACAGAGTTCCAAATTAACAATAAGGAATTTTTTGCATTTTTGCAAAGTAGACATCTTTTGCTCGAACTAGTGAACGAGACAGGCTGGAACTGGAGCTTGGGTAAACTGGAAGGCTGGGTCACCCTGTTTAAAAATGGTATTATGTCCATTTCTCCATACTATCAGCTAATCAAATCAGGCAAAGGTGAAGTAGAGCTAGAGAAAATCACCTCTATATGGAATCAATTATTACCACAATCTAGTATTGACACAAAAACCATTCAAATTTCAATTTGCAAAGTGGCAAAGGCCACTCTCTCAGCTACCTGGCGAGAGATGCATGTCAAACTTCTCCACAACTCATATTTTACTCCTAAAAAGGGCCTCAAAATTCGCAACGCTAGCTTTAACAAATGTCCAAAATGCTCGCTTCCTGCAGCGGACCTAATGCATATGATTTGGAGCTGCCCCAGAATAAGGCATCTCTGGTGGAAACTAGAGTTTTGGATCAAAAAAACCCTCAAAATCTCCCATCTGGGTCTTACACAGCCACAGATTGTTTTTGGCCCCAGTGAACACAACCCAAATGATAAATTGATATTTCTTTCTATTCTGGCAACCAGATACCTTATCTTTAAAAAATGGAAACTGAGTGCAACACCATCTATTCCAGAGATTAAGAACTGTCTGAAAAAACAATGTCTTTTAGAACAAAGGGACACCAATTTAGACAATGACTTAGACATCAGGCGATTCTTTGGCAAATGGTCAGTTTTTATTAAGTCTTTACCAGATATAGAAATGCACGACCTTATATTCCCATTTAGGAACTCGGAACTGGTGCTCCTGGGTGCCTAGTAGGGAATGAGCAGGGGAGTGGAGTTGGGAAGCCCCCTTTGGAATGGTCATTCGTTGGGTGGTCTGTCGTGGGGGGGGGGGGAGGAGGAGAGGGTCTTCCTCCTTTCCCTCTCCCCCCTTTTTTTTTTTTCTTTCTTTGTGTGTCCTTGTTTATTTGAGTGTTTGTTTTCTTTGTGTATTTAAAATAGAAAAATCCCAGCTAAGTGTACAAATTTCATATAGGGGATCATTAATTTGCCAAGAGAAAGTGAATCTGTTGTTCTAAATTGTTTTATTTTGTTTTACAATATGTTTTACCTGGCCCTGCGTGGCACAAAGAGGTTGAATTCATTTGATTGTACACTCTGTTGGATATAAATAAATATTTTTAAAAAAAATTACATGCTATATCTGAATCATGAAAATTTAATTTAACCTGAGTGTCCCATTAAAGGCCCAAGAGGAAGCCCCTGCTCTAGTAGAATGAGCCGTAATCCTCTGAGATCTATGTCTCGCTGTTTCATAAGCTAAGCTGATAAGACTCCTTGACCAAAAAGATAAGAAAGTCAAAGAGACCTTCTGACCCTTACGCTTCACAGAATATGCCACAAACCAGGAAGAAGGTTGTCTAAAATCCTTAGTAGCTTGAAGATAAAACTTGAAGGCACGTACCACGTCCAAATTATGAAGTAAACGTAGAAGGATTAGGACACCAAGAAGGGACCACAATCTCTTGATTGATCTTGCAGTCTGACACGACTTTAGGGAGAAACCCTAACTTAGTACGTAGGACAGCCTTATCCGAATGGAACACCAGATAAGGGAGGCTCACATTGCAAGACAGCAATTTCAGAAACTCTGCGCGCCGAAGCAATAGCCAGTAGAAAAAGAAAATTTATACTTGCCTGATAAATTTATTTCTTTTTGACACGATGAGTCCACGGATCATCTTAATTACTAATGGGAAAACCACTCCTGCCTGCAGGAGGCGGCAAAGGGCACCACAGCAAAGCTGTTCAATATCACCTCCCTTCCCTCCCAACCCAGTCATTCAACCGAAGTAAAGGAGAGAAAGGAAGTAAAGTGCAGAGGTGTCTAACATTTATAATAACCAGCAACCTGTCTTTCAAAAACAGGGCGGGCCGTGGACTTGTGTCAAAAAATAAATAAATTTATCAGGTAAGCATAAATTTTCTTTTCTTTTTAATGACACAATGAGTCCACAGATAATCTTAATAACTAATTGGAATCAATACCCAAGCTAGAGTACACAGATGATACGGGAGGGACAAGACAGGGAACCTAAACAGTAGGCACCACTGCTTGAAGAACCTTTCTCCCAAAAGCAGCCAAGGCAAAAGTGTCAAATTTGTAGAATTTGGAAAAAGTGTGAAAAGAAGACCAAGTTGCAGCCTTGCAAATCTGTTCCACAAAAGTCTCATTCTTGAATGCCCATGAGGAAGCAACAGCCCTTATGAAAAGAGCCGTTACTCTCTCTGGAGGCTGCTGTCCAGCAGTCTCATATGCAAAACGTATGATACTCTTCAACCAAAAAAAAAGAGAAGTAGCTGTAGCTTTCTGTCCCTTACGTTTTCCTGAGAAAACCACAAACAAAGCAGAAGACTGGCGAAAATCCTTAGTCGCCTGCAGATAAAAGTTTAAGGCACGAACCACATCCAAATTGTGTGTCTCTCCTTCGGAGAAGAAGGGTTAGGACAGAAGGAAGGAACAACAATCTTCTGATTAATGTTCCGATCAGAAACAACTTTAGGAAGAAATCCTAATTTAGTATGAAAAACTACCTTATCCGAATGAAAAATAAAGTAAGGAGACTCGTACTGCAAAGCCGAGAGCTCTGACACTCTGCGAGCAGAAGAAATAGCAACAAGAAATAAAACCTTCCAAGATAACAACTTAATATCTAAGGAATGCATAGGCTCAAACGGAGCCCATTGAAGAACTTTGAGAACCAAATTAAGACTCCATGGAGGAGTAACTGGCTTGAACACGGGCCTGATCCTAACCAAGGCCTGACAAAAAGATTGTACATCTGGAACATCTGCCAGACGTTTGTGCAGCAAAATAGATAAGGCAGAGATTTGACCCTTTAGAGAACTTGTCGATAATCCTTTCTCCAAACCCTCTTGGAGAAAGGATAAAATTCTAGGAATCCTAATTCTACTCTAGGAGTAGCCCTTGGATTCACATCAATAGAGATATTTACGCCATATCTTATGGTAAATCCTTCTAGTTACAGGCTTACGAGCCTGAATCATGGTCTCAATGGTCGTCACACAGTGGCAGAAACAACATATCCACCAGATCTGCATACCAAATCCTGCGCGGCCAAGCCGGTGCAATGAGGATCACCGAGGCTCTCTCCTGCTTGACTCGAGCAATGATCCGTGGAAGAAGAGCAAACGGAGGAAAAATGTATGCTAGACTGAAGGTCCAAGGTACCGCCAGAGCATCTATCAGTTCCGCCTGGGGGTCCCTGGACTTCGACCCGCACCTCGGGAGCTTGGCATTCTGTCGAGATGCCATGAGATCTAATTCCAGCTGACACCGCTTGAGAATCAAGCTGGAGAACACTTCCAGGTGGAGGTTCCCACTCAAACGGATAAAAGGTCTGCCTGCTCAAGAAGTCCGCCTCCCAGTTGTCCACCCCTGGGATGTGGATCGCCGACAGACAGCAAAAAAGGCCTCTGCCCACTGAATTCTTTTCGTTACCTCTGTCATCGCTAAGGAACTTCTAGTTCCTCCCTGGTGACTGATGTAAGCCACTGAAGTTATGTTGCCCAATTGGAATCCGATAAACTGGACCGAGGCTAACTAGGGCCAGGCCAGAAGAGCAATGAAGATCACTCTCAGCTCCAGAATGTTTATGGGGAGAACAGACTGAGTGAGTCCAAACTCCCTGAGCCTTTAGAGAGCCCCAGACTGCTCCCCATCCTAGAAGGCTGGCATCTGTTGTCACAATCACCCAGGATGGTCTGCAAAAGCAGGTCCCCTGAGAAAGATGATCCAGAGACAACCACCATCGAAGAGAATCCCTAGTCTCTTGCTCCAGTAGTATTCGAGGAGACAAATCCGCATAATTGCCGTTCCACTGCCTGAGCATGATTAGCTGCAGAGGTCTGAGGTGGAACCGAACAAACAGGATGATGTCCATTGCTGCCACCATCAGCCCGGTTACCTCCATGCACTGAGCCACTGATGGCCGAGGAGTGGACTGATGAACTAGACAAGTATCAAAAATCTTTGATTTCTTGACTTCTGTCAGAAAAATTCATAGACATGGAATCTATTATTGTTCCTAAGAAAGATACCCTTAGTGCTTGGCACTAAGGAGCTCTTTCCCAAATTTACCTTCCAACCGTGAGATCACAGGAAGGATAACAAAGTTTCCGTGTGTGATCTGGCTTGTTGAAGGGATGGCACCTGGACCAGGATGTCGTCCAGATAGGGCTCCACTGCAATGCCCCATAAGCGAATCACCGCCAATAGCGAACCCAGAACCTTTGAAAAAATTCTGGGAGCTGTGGCAAGACCGAAGGGAAGAGACACGAATTGGAAGTGTTTGTCTAGAAAAGCAAACCTCAAACTTGTGATGATCCTTGTGAATGGAAACATGTAGGTACGCGTCCTTTAAATCCACAGTCATAAACTGACCCTCTTGGACCAAAGGGAGAATGGAACGAATAGTTTCCATCTTGAAGGACAGTACTCTGAGGAATTTGTTTAGACTCTTGAGATCTAAAATCGGTCTGAAGGATCCCTCTTTTTTGGAAACCACGAACAGATTTGAATAAAATCCCAGACCCGGTTCCTGATTCGGAACAGGAACTATCACTCCCATGTCGAAGAGGTCTCTTACACAGCGTAAGAACGCTTCTCTTTTTATCTGGTCTACAGATAATCTTGAAAGCAGAAACCTGCCTCTGGGAGGAAAACTTTTGAACTCTACTACCCAGGGATCCGGAACATCTCAAGCCCAAGCCTGAGCGAAGAAGGAAAGTCTGCCCCCTACAAGATCCGGTCCCGGATCGGGGGCATGCCCTTCATGCTGTCTTAGATTCAATAGCAGGCTTCTTGGATTGTTTTCCCTTATTCCAAGATTGATTGGGTCTCCATGCAGGCTAAGATTGTTCCTGCTTGGTAGCAGAGGAGGAAGAATTTCCCTTGAAATTTCGAAAGGAACGAAAATTACTCTGACGCCCCTTTTGTTTGTTTCTCTTATCTTGCGAGAGAAGATGACCTTTACCTCCCGTAATATCAGAAATTATTTCCGTCAAGCCCAGTCCACACAAGGGCCTCTATGTATGAAGCCGTCTACTTGCCTGCATTCGCCGGCCCAATACGCTCGCCTACCATCGCAGCCGCGGACCAGAATACATTCGCCAAAGTTATCAAGAAAGCTGTCAAGAAGCCGCGCACCAAGTACGGTGCGATGAGCAGCGGACTGTTGTTAACTAACAGTCATCGATCTCACTGCTCATCGGCTTCTTTGCAGCTTTCTTGCTAGCCTGTCACTAAGCACCCACACTAAACTATACTGTTTTACCCCCTAAACCGCCGACCCCGGAGCCCACTGCACCTAAATAAAGTTATTACCCCTAAACCGCCGCTCCTGGACCCCGCCGCAACTATAATAAATATATTAACCCCTAAACCGCCGCTCCCGGCCCCCGCCGCCACCTACATTATACCTATTAACCCCTAATCTGCAGTCCCCTATATCGCCGCCACTAATATTAAAGTTATTAACCCCTATACTGCAAGTCCCGGACCCCGATGCAACTAAATTGTTTAACCCCTAAACCGCCGCTCCCGGACCCCGCCGCAACTAAATAAATTGTTTAATCCCTAAACCGCCGCTCCCGGACCCCGCCGCAACTAAATGAAATGTTTAACCCCTAAACCGCCGCTCCCGGACTCCGCCGCAACTAAATTAAATGTTTAACCCCTAAACCGCCGCTCCCGGACCCCGCCGCCACCTATATTAAACTTATTAACCCCTAAACCTAAGACTAACACTAACACCCCCCTAACTTAAATATTATTTACATAAATCTAAATACATATTACAATTATTCACTAAATTATTCCTATTTAAAACTAAATTCTTACCTTTAAAATAAACCCTAAAATAGCTACAATATAACTAATAATTATATTGTAGCTATTTTAGGATTTATTTTTATTTTACAGGCAATTTTGTATTTATTTTAACTAGGTACAATAGCTATTAAATAGTTATTAACTATTTAATAGCTACCTAGTTAAAATAACTACAAAATTACCTGTAAAATAAAACCCAACCTAAGTTACAAATACACCTAACACTACACTATCATTAAATTAATTAAAACAATTAACTAAAATTATCTAAAAATAAATACAATTAAATAAACTAAACTATAGTACAAAAAAAACACTAAATTACAGAAAATAAAAAAATTACAAGACCTTTAAACTAATTACACCTAATCTAAGCCCCCTAATAAAATAAAAAAGCCCCCCAAAATAATAAAATGCCCTACCCTATACTAAATTACAAAGTAATCAGCTCTTTTACCAGCCCTTAAAAGGGCTTTTTGCGGGGCATTGCCCCAAAGTAATCAGCTCTTTTACCTGTAAAAAAAAAAAATACAACCCCCCCAACATTACAACCCACCACCCACACACCCCTACTTTAAAACCCACCCAAACCCCCCTTAAAAAAAACCTAACACTAACCCCCTGAAGATCACCCTATCTTGAGCCATGTTCACCCAGCCGGGCCGAATTCTTCATCCAAGCGGGGCAGAAGAGGTCCTCCATCTGGCCGATGTCTTCATCCTAGCGGCGTCTTCTATCTTCAATCATCCGGAGCGGAGCCATCTTCCATCCAGCCGACGCGGAGCCATCTTCTTCCCACAACATCCTAACACTGAATGTCTGGTCCTTTAAATGACGTCATCCAAGATGGCGTCCGTCGAATTCCGATTGGCTGATAGGATTCTTTCAGCCAATCGGAATTAAGGTAGGAAAAATCCGATTGGTTTATTTAATCAGCCAATCGGATTGAAGTTCAATCCGATTGGCTGATTGGATCAGCCAATAGAATGCGAGTTCAATTCTATTGGCTGATCCAATCGGCCAATCAGATTGAACTTCAATCCGATTGGCTGATTAAATCAACCAATCTGATTTTTCCTACCTTAATTCCAATTGGCTGATAGAATCCTATCAGAAAATCGGAATTCGACGGACGCCATCTTGGATAACGTCATTTGGTGTTAGGACGTCGTGTGAAGAAGATGGCTCCGCGTCGGCTGGATGGAAGATGGCTCCACTCCGCTCCAGATGATTGAAGATAGAAGACGCCGCTTTGATGAAGACATCGGCCGGATGGAGGACCTCTTCTGCCCCGCTTGGATGACGAATTCGGCCCGGCTGGGTGAACACGACTCAAGGTAGGGTGATCTTCAGGGGGTTAGTGTTAGGTTTTATTAAGGGGGGTTTGGGTGCGTTTTTAGAGTAGGGGTGTGTGGGTTGTAATGTTGGGGGGGTTGTATTTTTTTTTTTACAGGTAAAAGAGCTGATTACTTTGGGGCAATGCCCCGCAAAAAGCCCTTTCAAGGGCTGGTAAAAAAGCTGATTACTTTGTAACTTAGTATAGCATAGGGCATTTTATTATTTTGGGGGGCTTTTTTATTTCATTAGGGGGCTTATATTAGGTGTAATTAGTTTAAAGTTCTTGTAATTTTTTTTATTTTCTGTAATTTAGTGTTTGTTTTTTTGTACTATAGTTTATTTAATTGTATTTAATTTTAGATAATTGTAGTTAATTGTTTTAATTAATTTAATGATAGTGTAGTGTTAGGTGTGGTTAGGATTTATTTTACAGGTAATTTTGTAGTTATTTTAACTAGGTAGCTATTAAATAGTTAATAACTATTTAATAGCTATTGTACCTAGTTAAAATAAATACAAAGTTGCCTGTAAAATAAAAATAAATCCTAAAATAGCTACAATATAATTATTAGTTATATTGTAGCTATTTTAGGGTTTATTTTACAGGTAAGTATTTAGTTTTAAATAGGAATAATTTAGTGAATAATTGTAATATGTATTTAGATTTATGTAAATAATATTTAAGTTAGGGGGGTGTTAGTGTTAGTCTTAGGTTTAGGGGTTAATAAGTTTAATATTGGTGGCGGCGGGGTCCGGGAGCGGCGGTTTAGGGGTTAAACATTTAGTTGTGGCGGGGTCCGGGATCCGCAGGATAGGGGTTAATAACTAATATAGGTAGCAGCGGTATAGGGGGCGGCAGATTAGGGGTTAATATATTTATTATAGTTGCAGCGGGGTCCAGGAGCAGCGGTTTAGGGGGTAATAACTTTATTTAGGTGCGAGGGGCTCCGGGAGCGGCAGTTTAGGGGGTAATACATATAATGTAGGTGGCGGCGGGGTCCAGGAACAGCGGTTTAGGGGGTAATAACTTTATTTAGGTGGCGGCGGTGTAGGGGGGTCAGATTAGGGGTGTTTAGACTCGGGGTACATGTTAGGGTGTTAGGTGCAGACATCTCCCATAGAAATCAATGGGATATTGGGCAGCAGCGAACATGAGCTTTCGCTGCTGTCAGACTCCCATTGATTCCTATGGGATCCGCCGCTTCCAGGGCAGCGGATTGAAAACCAGGTACGCTGGGCCGGAATAGTGCCGAGCGTACCTGCTAGTTATTTGATAACTACCAAAAGTAGTCAGATTGTGCCAAACTTGCGTTCGGAACATCTGTAGTGACGTAAGAATCGATCTGTGTCGGACTGAGACTGGCGGATCGTAGCTTACGTCACTATATTCTACTTTTGCCGGTCTCTAGCCTTTGATAACTAAGGCAAATCAGCCTCGCCACAAATACGCTGCGGAATTCCAGCGTATTTGCGGTTGACGGCTTGATAACTAGAGGCCAAGGTCTTCCCTTTGTAAGGGATCACTAAAAGCTTAGACTTAGAGGATACATCCGCAGACCAAGGTTTTAACCATAAGGCTCTGCGAGCTAGAACAGAGAAACCTGAAATCTTTGCTCCCAGCTTGATAACTTGCAGGGAAGCATCCGTAATAAAGGAATTAGCTAATTTAAGGGCTTTTATCCTATCCTGGATCTCATCCAGGGGAGTTTCAGTCCTAATAGCATCAGATAACGCATCAAACCAATATGCTGCTGCACTGGTGACGGTAGCAATGCACACAGCAGGTTGCCACTGCAAACCTTGGTGTACATACATCTTTTTGAGCAACCCCTCTAGTTTTTTATCCATAGGATCTTTAAATACACAACTATCCTCTATGGGAATAGTAGTTCTCTTGGCTAGCATGGAAACCGCTCCTTCCACCTTGGGGACTGTTTGTCAAGCCTCCTTGATAGCGTTGGCTATGGGAAACAACTTTTTAAATATAGGAGATGGAGAAAAAGGGATACCCGGTCTCTCCCACTCCTTAGTAATGATCTCAGAAGCTCGGTCTGGTACCGGAAAAACATCTATTGAGGTTGGAACCTCAAAATATTTGTTAAGCTTACTGGATTTTTTAGGATTAATAACGACGTGGAGTCGTCCAAAGTAGCAAAAACCTCCTTAAAGGATTACTTTCTGTTATAATTTTTAAGCTAAACAACTAACATATTAAAGTTAATAAACATTAATTAAAACCTACTGACCAATATTTTCTCCAAAACGAAGTTTCATAACGTTCTAAATGTTATATCTTTTATTCGCCGATGATGTCACGTTATCCTGCCCACTATTTTCAGCACTGCGTCTTCAAAATACTTAAACCAATAACTTTGTGTTTAAAGCGCCATTTTGAAACCTAGGTATTGTAAGCGTATTGGTACAGAGCAAAGGATACCCACGGAGTGGGTTTGGAAAACAATTAAATTTGCAGACAAGATTTCTGATATACGGTAGAGATATGTTAATGAAATGCTATTGATAAAAAGCGTATTTGGGGTAGTTAGTTAGTAACAGGCATAGAAAATATTTACTTACAGTGGCCCTTTAAGTAGTAGACGGAGGTGCTCTAGCTTAATCCTGAAAGAAACTACTTCTGTATCAGTAAGAGGAATTACACTGTCAGAATCTGAAATTTCACCCTCAGATGCTATCGCGGTATCCTCCTCCTCAGGCTTCTGGGAGGGAGCATCCGCAATAGCAAGAACTCCGTCAGAAACCTCTCTGGTTTTCCTCTTACGCTTTCCTTGCAATATTGGAAAGCAGACAACGCATCTGAAACTGCAGAAGACATGAGAGAAGCGATGTCTTGTAAAGTAACCCCTGTAGGAGTTATAGAAGAGGCCCAGGGCACTGCTTGTGAGGGCGGTAAACCTTGGGACGCTTGAGTAGAAAGCTAGATTGATCATTGGCATTAGACTCCAGAACAGCATCCTCTTTAGTAAATGATAGTTCAGCAAAAAGTCTTTCCCTGTAGCTTAAAGTCCTCTCAATACATGAGGAACAAAAAGGGATTGGTGGTTCCACATTGGCATCAAAGCATAAAGAACAAGGGACAGCTTGCAAAGACCTTGGTCCATCTTAACTTCCCAATAGGTCACAAAATTTGGTAATTTTTTGAACAAATTTAAACTGACAAAAAAACGTTACTGTCTCTTTAAATGTTAACTTTTTTTCTTTTATTATCGTATGTACTGCAAAATTTGAAATAAAACCTACAGAACACCTCTGCACCTCAACAGTACTTTGCTGAGGTGCCTACCTGTCTGAAGAAACAATCCCTCACTGCATAGACAGGAGCTGTAAAACCGGAACTCTGCAGGCTAAATCACGCATCTAATTCTCTGAAGGATTATGACAGCGTCGGCTTTTCCCTCTACCAGAGATGCGCAGCAGAAAATTAAACAAGAGCTACTTCTATACTAAGTGCGCAGTACCACAAACAGGAAAAGGAAGCAGCAAAAAGCATGCAATGCTTCCCCCTAGAACCACCAACAGCCAATATAGTCAGCCCCAGTGCCTGCGCCATTACTGCCAAATAAAGTGCCCATATTCCCATTAAACCTTTATTACCCCATATGAGTCAAGTGCCTCCGTTTCTGAGAACAGTCTCCCAGATACTAAGTCAGCACTTACCTCCTCATCTGCCCGACATTAAAGGCAGCTCCCAGGTTTAAGAGGTCCTCTCCCTCCTATGGACCTGTGACAAAGGAAAAGACTGAGTAAGATCCCTCAGTTTTTTAGAAGTAGTGCAGCATTAGAATGGAAGGCGCAGGTAGAATTATGTCCCACAAGTTCCCATCGTCTAAAGCCACCATTGCTCTACTGAAGAGACTGATATGGACTACGGCTACACCCCAGAACAAAGCAGCACAATCTTGTACTACTTTAAAAATAATAAACTCTTGATTGAAGAATCTAACACCTAATATACCACCTCCTTGCACTTAACGTAGGCAAAGAGAATGACTGGGTTGGGAGGGAAGGGAGGTGATATTTAACAGCTTTGCTGTGGTGCTCTTTGCCGCCTCCTGCAGAGCAGGAGTGGTACTCCCATTAGTAATTAAGATGATCTGTGGACTCATCGTGTCATTAAAAAGAAAATAACTTTCCAGGACAACGACTTAAAGGGACAGTCTACACCAGAATATTTATTGTTTTCAAATATAGATAATCCTTTCATTACCCATTCCCTAGTTTTGCACAACCAACACAGTTATATAAATACACTTTTTACCTGTGTGATTACCTTGTATCTAAGCCTCTGAAAACTGCCCCCTTAGTTCAGTTCTTTTGACAGACTTGCATTGTAGCCAATCAGAAATGAAAAGAGAAGTGTGGAGCTAAACTACAGACTCACTGCCCCTTCCAAATATCTCCTTCCCAAAGATAAAAGCAATCAAACTGTGGATGGGCGCTAAAAGGGGAGTCAAACCAATCAAATAATTTAACACTTTCACTCAAAATGTTAACTTACAATTTAATTAAAATAAAAGTAAAATATAAAATATAAAAAAACAGTTGTAAGAAATATATTTCTATATATAGTAGAACTCCTTATAGCATAAGAACAGCAGCATTAACTATTTGCAGATGTATAGAATATAATCTATTAGCTGTTAAGCAAAAAAAAAAATTCAATAAAAGACTTCTAGCATTTATATAAAAACATATGAAATTAGCTCTTTGAGGCTACCAAATGGAAAAGGTGAATAATATAGTCCTGGGACATCTCCCAATATATATATATAGCCGTATACTGCAGACAAAATATTCCTTATTAGTTTGGTGATAGGCCTAATAAAGCAGATGGATCATATATAGGTATAGTCAGTACTTGACTTTATATCTTCAATATCTGTAATAATGAATTCCTGCTTGGTGGTAGCCTGCCGTGGCTAGAGTGAAAAATATACTTAACAGTACCTCTGTAGTCCGTGATTCTGTCTCTCAAAGGTGGGAGCAGCCGCAAAAGCAGCATCCTTACTCCAGTGATATTTCTCAGTAGCGATTTTCACGATAACGTCACACGCCAAATACCACCTGTTTAGGAGTTCCCCTGCCAAGATGGAATTAGATTTCTTACATATAATCCTGCTCTTAGTACAACGTACGCAGGACAGATTGACACTAATCTCTGATGTTAAGATACAAAGAGTGCCTCTTTTCTTAGTTGCGTTTGGCCAAACAATTTGATTCTCAAAATGTACAAACACAGCCTCAGACCATCAACATGTTTCACCCACTCATGGGGCTTTATCAAGATAGTACTTGGCTGTAAATTCAGACTTTTTTTTTTTTTAAATCTTTTTATTTCTTTTATAGTCACATATTAAAGGTTCGGACACTATGGTCCAAAACAATTATGAACAGTACAATGTTATTCAAACAGTTCACCATATGTACAGTGAGCAAAACATAAGACAAGTTTGTGCTTAATACAGTACCGTAAGTCGAGTAAGCGTAGTAAGGGAGGGGGGGAGGCAGCATAGAGAGGATTGGGAGGGGTGGAAGGGGGAGACCGATCTCTACTGTCTCCTTGAGGAGGGCGGGTCCAGCAGTAGTAAGAGTTGGGCGACTTGTCATTATGGGGGGGGGGGGTCTTGTGCCGTGTCAGGTGGCAGCCAGGAGGTCACATGACAAGCTTTCCTATCAGCCCATGCCATTTCGAATAAGTCAGATTTATTCAGATCATAATATATGGCCTTTTCCATAGTATAGAGAAAGGCCATCGTGTTCACAATATCCCCCCAATTTGGGGGTAGTTCCATTTTCCATGCTCTAGCTATGTTTGTTTTGTTGGAGGAGAATAGGTATATGCTCAGTAAACTTTGATGTGTGGTCAAGGTATGTAAGCCCAGGTGGAGGAGGGCAATGGCTGGGTTGCGAGGGATCCCGATTCCCATGTCAGTTAGGGCGCGAAAACCTCTGTTCCAAAGTGGTGTAATTTTTGGGCATTCCCACCAAATATGTAGCATATCACCAGGGAGGCCACAACTTCTTCAACAAAGGGGGGGGAAGTGCCAGGGAACATTTTGGATAGCCGCGTGGGAACCAGGTACCAGTGAGTGATGACTTTATAATAAGTCTCAAACATTGTTATGCAGTGTAGTGATTTTTTGGTCAGTAAGACGGTTCGTTGCCAGGTGTCAGCTGGGATGTGAATATGCAAGAGTGTGTCCCACCTAAGCAGGTGCGGAGCTGGCTCGGGAGGAAGAGTGCCCTCCAGTAAATTAGTGTGTCAGTGGTTTGACAAGTCTGCGACCCCCGCGCCAGATGGACTCCCATAGAGTAAGGGGGCGGGAGGATTTGGGCAAGAAACCCCAACTTCTTAAGAAACTTTTGATTCTGAGGGCTTCAAAGTGGAGGATGGGAGGGATATCCGCTCGAGATTCCAGGGGGGATAGATCAATAAACCCGTCTTGTTAGGTCACTGACCAGAAATCTGAGACCTGCCTAACCTTTAGTCAAGCCCAGATGTTAGGATGAGTTAACTGACGGTGTTGAATCTTATCCCAAACTGAGAGGCATTCTAAAATGACAGAATTATGGATGCCCAGTGATCTGCGGCAGTGCGGTGGGGTCCAGATTAGGTCTTTAAAAGGGACAGTCTAGGCCAAAATAAAAACTTTCATGATTCAGATAGAGCATGTAATTTTAAACAATTTTCCAATTTACTTTTATCACCA
The DNA here is from genome assembly GCF_027579735.1 of Bombina bombina. Lineage (NCBI taxonomy): Eukaryota > Metazoa > Chordata > Amphibia > Anura > Bombinatoridae > Bombina > Bombina bombina. Next base: position 289,686,641 of record NC_069501.1, on the reverse strand, counting down.
ATTTTGCTTTGTTCTCTTGGTATTCTTAGTTGAAAGCTTAACCTAGGAGGTTCATATGCTAATTTCTTAGACTTTGAAGGCCACCTCTTTTCAGAATGCATTTTAACAGTTTTTCACCACTAGAGGGTGTTGGTTCATGTATTTCAGAAGCAGGCACTGATTGGCAAAACTGCAAGTCTGTCAAAAGAACTGAAATAAAGGGGCAGTTTGCAGAGGCTTAGATACAAGATAATCACATAGGTTAAAAAAGTATATTAATATAACTGTGTTGGTTATGCAAAACTGGGGAATGGGTAATAAAGAGATTATCTATCTTTTAAAACAATAAAAATGATGGTGTAGACTGTCCCTTTAAGGAAAACATTGGGGGGCAACGAGGCTTGCTCTATTTTCCTCCACCTGTCGCACGACTGAAGTACTCCCCACTGGGAAACATGCGTGAAGCTAAGCCCCCCAGGTGAATAGGAAGCTGAAGAGTTTTGTGGGCAATTCTAGGAGTCTTGCCTTGCCAGATAAACTTTGTTATCTTGCTTTGAAATTGTAGTAAAAGATGCATGGGGATTTTAATCGGGAGGCATCGAAAGAGGTATGTGAGTTTCGGGAGAAATTACATTTTAAGGGAAGCAATTCGTCCCATCCATGAGATGGATTTGTGATCCCATGTGTGTTTAAGGGTACGTAATTACGCAAGGAGGGGGAGGTAGTTATCCTTAACCATTTGTACTACACTGTTGGATATCTGCACACCTAAGCGAGTAACCTGTTCTTTTGTCCATTTAAAATTAAATTTGTCCTGCAATTTTGAGATGTAGTCTTGCGGGTATCCCCACCAATATATCTCTGTTTTAGAGACATTAAGTTTATAATAGGAGAGATCTCCAAAGGCTTTTAGGATATCCAAGAGTCTAGGGATGGCGCTGGACGGGTCTGCCGAGAATATAGTAATGTCGTCAGCAAATAAGGCGATCTTATGTTTGGTACCCGATAATACAATTCCCTGCATGTTTTTATCTAAGCGAATTTGCTCCACCAGGCGTTCTACCACTAGAGCAAACAGCAGGGGGGACAACGGCACCCCTGCCTGGTGCCATTTGAAATCCGAAAAGGGGGAGAGTGGAAATCCAAAGCCCTGACCCTTGCCGTCGGAGTGGAGTATAGGGCCTGAATAGTTCGACAGATTATGGGGGGAAATTTGAACACTTTCAAAGTTTCCCATAAGTAGGCCCATCAGACTCTATCAAAAGCCTTCTCGGCATCCAAAGAGATGACCAAGAAGGGCTTATGCATGCTGTTGGACTCGTTCACAATACTGATAAGTCACCTGGTGTTATCAGGGCCCTCGCGACTGTGGATGAAGCCCACCTGGGTCAGGGTTAATTAGGCTCGGTAGGAGTTTACAGACCCTATTAGCCAACAGTTTAGAGTATATTTTGACATCTACGTTAATCAAAGAAATTGGTCTGTAGCTGGAGCAGAGTGAGGGGTCCTTATTGAGTTTGGGTATCGTGACAATGGTAGCCTCTAGAAACTCCTCTCTAAAATGTCCCGTACGCTCCACAAAATAAAAAAACCTCAACAGGGTGGATAATTCATGAATATAGGTATTGTAAAATTAGACTGGGAATCCATCTGGCCCAGGGGCCTTAAAGGGCTTTAGGTGTTTGACTGTTAGTTTAAGTTCCGTCAACGTGAATGGGGCTGTTAGGGAGTCTTGTTATTCGGCTGTAAGTGTTGCGAGGTTCAGATTAGCTAGAAATTGCCTGATGGTATGGATGGGGGCTGGTTGTGAGTTCTCAGTGGTTTCAATATTGTATAATTTGAAATAGTAATCCACAAAACTTTCCCCTATTAGAGACGGTGTTCTGAGTGTTTTATGGTTATAGTGAATGGCATTTTGTTTATGTCACAATTTGTTCGCTAACATGGTGTCAGCTCTGTTGCCTTTGTGGTTAAAAGTTGCTTGAGCCTAGTGAGATTGTGGTGGGTTCGACGTAACTCTAACTGGTTGATATGGTCTCTAGTGGTAGTGATTTGTGCTGTGGTGTCTGCAGTGATAGAGGCTCGATTGGTGGACTCTAATTTTCGGAGCTTAGCATGTGCCTGCGCCAGTGTGAGTCCCGCCAGCTTTCTCAAGTGGGCTTGCTTTCGGATAATAAACCGTCTAATTGTCGCTTTAAACGGACAGTCTAGTATAAATTAAAACTTTCATTATTCAGATAGGACTTTTAATTTTAATCAACTTTCCAATTTACTTTTATCATCAAATTTGCTTTTTTTCTTGGTATTCTTAGTTTAAACTGAACATAGGTAGGCTCATATGCTAATTTCTAAGTCTTTGAGGGCTTTTTAAATCTCTTTTCAAAACAAAGAGACAGAAAGTACACGTGGGCCATAGAGATAACATAATTTATGCTTACCTGATAAATTCCTTTCTTCTGTAGTGTGATCAGTCCACGGGTCATCATTACTTCTGGGATATTACTCCTCCCCAACAGGAAGTGCAAGAGGATTCACCCAGCAGAGCTGCATATAGCTCCTCCCCTCTACGTCACTCCCAGTCATTCGACCAAGGACCAACGAGAAAGGAAAAGCCAAGGGTGAAGTGGTGACTGGAGTATAAATTAAAAAATATTTACCTGCCTTAAAAACAGGGCGGGCCGTGGACTGATCACACTACAGAAGAAAGGAATTTATCAGTTAAGCATAAATTATGTTTTCTTCTGTTAAGTGTGATCAGTCCACGGGTCATCATTACTTCTGGGATACCAATACCAAAGCAAAAGTACACGGACGACGGGAGGGATAGGCAGGCTCTTTATACAGAAGGAACCACTGCCTGAAGAACCTTTCTCCCAAAAATAGCCTCCGATGAAGCAAAAGTGTCAAATTTGTAAAATTTGGAAAAAGTATGAAGCGAAGACCAAGTTGCAGCCTTGCAAATCTGTTCAACAGATGCCTCATTCTTGAAGGCCCAAGTGGAAGCCACAGCTCTAGTAGAATGAGCTGTAATTCTTTCAGGAGGCTGCTGTCCAGCAGTCTCATAAGCTAAACGAATTATGCTACGAAGCCAAAAAGAAAGAGAGGTAGCGGAAGCTTTTTGACCTCTCCTCTGCCCAGAGTAAATGACAAACAGAGAAGACGTTTGTCGAAATTCCTTAGTTGCCTGTAAGTAAAATTTTTGAGCACGGACTACATCCAGGTTGTGCAGTAGACGTTCCTTCTTTGAAGAAGGATTTGGGCATAAAGAAGGAACAACAATCTCTTGATTGATATTCCTGTTAGTAACTACCTTAGGTAAGAACCCAGGTTTAGTACGCAGGACTACCTTATCCGAATGAAAAATCAAATAAGGAGAATCACAATGTAAGGCTGATAATTCAGAGACTCTTCGAGCCGAGGAAATAGCCATTAAAAATAGAACTTTCCAAGATAACAACTTTATATCAATGGAATGAAGGGGTTCAAACGGAACGCCCTGTAAAACATTAAGAACAAGGTTTAAACTCCATGGTGGAGCAACAGTTTTAAACACAGGCTTAATCCTGGCCAAAGCCTGACAAAAAGCCTGGACGTCAGGAACTTCTGACAGACGTTTGTGTAACAGAATGGACAGAGCTGAGATCTGTCCCTTTAATGAACTAGCAGATAAACCCTTTTCTAAACCTTCTTGTAGAAAAGACAATATCCTAGGAATCCTAACCTTACTCCAAGAGTAACCTTTGGATTCACACCAATATAGGTATTTACGCCATATCTTATGGTAAATCTTTCTGGTAACAGGTTTCCTAGCCTGTATTAAGGTATCAATAACTGACTCAGAAAACCCACGTCTTGATAAAATCAAGCGTTCAATTTCCAAGCAGTCAGCTTCAGAGAAGTTAGATTTTGATGTTTGAAGGGACCCTGTATCAGAAGGTCCTGTTTCAGAGGTAGAGACCAAGGTGGACAGGATGACATGTCCACCAGGTCTGCATACCAAGTCCTGCGTGGCCACGCAGGTGCTATTAGAATCACTGATGCTCTCTCTTGTTTGATTCTGGCAATCAATCGAGGAAGCAACGGGAAGGGTGGAAACACGTAAGCCATCCTGAAGTCCCAAGGTGCTGTCAGAGCATCTATCAGGACTGCTCCTGGATCCCTGGATCTGGACCCGTAACGAGGAAGCTTGGCGTTCTGTCGAGACGCTATGAGATCTATCTCTGGTCTGCCCCAACGTCGAAGTATTTGGGCAAAGACCTCCGGATGAAGTTCCCACTCCCCCGGATGAAAAGTCTGACGACTTAAGAAATCCGCCTCCCAGTTCTCCACTCCCGGGATGTGGATTGCTGACAGGTGGCAAGAGTGAGACTCTGCCCAGCAAATTATCTTTGATACTTCCATCATAGCTAGGGAGCTTCTTGTCCCTCCCTGATGGTTGATGTAAGCTACAGTCGTGATGTTGTCCGACTGAAACCTGATGAACCCCCGAGTTGTCAACTGGGGCCAAGCCAGGAGGGCATTGAGAACTGCTCTCAATTCCAGAATGTTTATTGGCAGGAGACTCTCCTCCTGACTCCATTGTCCCTGAGCCTTCAGAGAATTCCAGACGGCACCCCAACCTAGAAGGCTGGCGTCTGTTGTTACAATTGTCCAGTCTGGTCTGCTGAATGGCATCCCCCTGGACAGATGTGGCCGAGAAAGCCACCATAGAAGAGAATTTCTGGTCTCTTGATCCAGATTCAGAGAAGGGGATAAGTCTGAGTAATCCCCATTCCACTGACCTAGCATGCACAGTTGCAGTGGTCTGAGGTGTAAGCGTGCAAAGGGTACTATGTCCATTGCCGCTACCATTAAGCCGATAACCTCCATGCATTGAGCCACTGACGGGTGTTGAATGGAATGAAGGGTGCGGCAAGCACTTTGAAGTCTTGTTAGCCTGTCCTCTGTCAGGTAAATCTTCATTTCTACAGAATCTATAAGAGTCCCCAGGAAGGGAACTCTTGTGAGTGGAACGAGTGAACTTTTCTTTTCGTTCACCTTCCATCCATGTGACCTTAGAAATGCCAGCACTAACTCTGTATGAGACTTGGCAGTTTGAAAGCTTGAAGCTTGTATCAAAATGTCGTCTAGGTATGGAGCTACCGAGATTCCCCGCGGTCTTAGTACCGCCAGAAGAGCACCCAGAACCTTTGTGAAGATTCTTGGAGCTGTAGCCAATCCGAATGGAAGAGCCACAAACTGGTAATGCCTGTCTAGGAAGGCAAACCTTAGGTACAGATAATGATCTTTGTGAATCGGTATGTGAAGGTAAGCATCTTTTAAATCTACAGTGGTCATGTATTGACCCTCTTGGATCATAGGTAAAATTGTCCGAATAGTCTCCATCTTGAACGATGGAACTCTTAGGAATTTGTTTAGGATCTTTAAGTCCAGGATTGGTCTGAAAGTTCCCTCTTTTTTGGGAACCACAAACAGATTTGAGTAAAACCCCTGTCCCTGTTCCGATCGTGGAACCGGATGGATTACTCCCATTAACAAGAGCTCTTGTACGCAGCGTAGAAACGCCTCTTTCTTTGTCTGGATTGTTGACAATCTTGACAGATGAAATCTCTCTCTTGGAGGAGAGTATTTGAAGTCCAGAAGGTATCCCTGAGATATTATCTCTAGCGCCCAGGGATCCTGAACATCTCTTGCCCAAGCCTGGGCGAAGAGAGAAAGTCTGCCCCCCACTAGATCCGATCCCGGATCGGGGGCCCTCAATTCATGCTGTTTTAGGGGCAGCAGCAGGTTTCCTAGTCTGCTTGCCCTTGTTCCAGGACTGGTTAGGTTTCCAGCCTTGTCTGTAGCGAGCAACAGCTCCTTCCTGTTTTGGTGCAGAGGAAGTTGATGCTGCTCCTGCTTTGAAATTACGAAAGGAACGAAAATTAGACTGTCTAGTCTTGGCTTTGGCTTTGTCCTGAGGCAGGGCATGGCCTTTACCTCCTGTAATGTCAGCGATAATCTCTTTCAACCCGGGCCCGAATAAGGTCTGCCCTTTGAAAGGTATATTAAGCAATTTAGACTTAGAAGTAACATCAGCTGACCAGGATTTTAGCCACAGCGCCCTGCGTGCCTGAATGGTGAATCCTGAATTCTTCGCCGTAAGTTTAGTAAGATGTACTACGGCCTCCGAAATGAATGAATTAGCTAGTTTAAGGACTCTAAGCCTGTCCGTAATGTCGTCCAGAGTAGCTGAACCAATGTTCTCTTCCAGAGACTCAATCCAGAATGCCGCTGCAGCCGTGATCGGCGCAATGCATGCAAGGGGTTGCAATATAAAACCTTGTTGAACAAACATTTTCTTAAGGTAACCCTCTAACTTTTTATCCATTGGATCTGAAAAAGCACAGCTATCCTCCACCGGGATAGTGGTACGCTTAGCTAAGGTAGAAACTGCTCCCTCCACCCTAGGGACCGTTTGCCATAAGTCCCTTGTGGTGGCGTCTATTGGAAACATTTTTCTAAATATCGGAGGGGGTGAGAACGGCACACCGGGTCTATCCCACTCCTTAGTAACAATTTCAGTAAGTCTCTTAGGTATAGGAAAAACCTCAGTACTAGTCGGTACCGCAAAATATTTATCCAACCTACACATTTTCTCTGGTATTGCAACTGTGTTACAATCATTCAGAGCCGCTAACACCTCCCCTAGTAATACACGGAGGTTTTCCAGTTTAAATTTAAAATTTGAAATATCTGAATCCAGTCTGTTTGGATCAGAACCGTCACCCACAGAATGAAGTTCTCCGTCCTCATGTTCTGCCACCTGTGACGCAGTGTCTGACATGGCCCTAATATTATCAGCGCACTCTGTTCTCACCCCAGAGTGATCACGCTTACCTCTTAGTTCTGGTAATTTAGCCAAAACCTCAGTCATAACAGTAGCCATATCCTGTAATGTGATTTGTAATGGCCGCCCAGATGTACTCGGCGCTACAATATCACGCACCTCCCTCTGAGCGGGAGATGTAGGTACTGACACGTGAGGCGAGTTAGTCGGCATAACTCTCCCCTCGTTGTTTGGTGAAATTTGTTCAATTTGTACAGATTGACTTTTATTTAAAGTAGCATCAATACAGTTAGTACATAAATTTCTATTGGGCTCCACTTTGGCATTGCAACAAATGACACAGGTATCATCCTCTGAATCAGACATGTTTAACACACTAGCAAATAAACTTGCAACTTGGAAATACAATTCAATTAGAATAATATTAAAACGTACTGTGCCTTTAAGAAGCACAGAAGATCTATGACAGTTGAAAATTAATAAATTGAAACAGTTATAGCCTCAATCCTTGTAAACAACACAACTTTAGCAAAGGTTTAATCCCATTAGCAAAGATAACAAATTCTGAAAGCAGGAAACAAATTACAGAACAAACGTTTTTTATCTCAGTCAAACTATAATTCTCACAGCTCTGCTGAGAGAAATTACCTCCCTCAAAATAAGTTTTGAAGACCCCTGAGCTCTGTAGAGATGAACCGGATCATGCAGGGAATACAATGAGTTGCTGACTGAAATATTTGATGCATAGTAAAAGCGCCAAAAAAACGGCCCCTCCCCCTCACACACAGCAGTGAGGGAGAACAGAAACTGTCAGAAAAACAGATTAAGCAACTGCCAAGTGGAAAAATAGTGCCCAAACATTTATTCACACAGTACCTCAGCAAATGAAAACGATTTTACATTCCAGCAAAAACGTTAAACATAATCTCTAGTTATTAAACAGCTTTATGTATTTCTACAGTGTAATTCTAGTGAAGTACCATTCCCCAGAATACTGAAGTGTAAAGTATACATACATGACATTATATCGGTATGGCAGGATTTTCTCATCAATTCCATTGTCAGAAAATAAAAACTGCTACATACCTCTATGCAGATTCATCTGCCCGCTGTCCCCTGATCTGAAGTTTACCTCACTCCTCAGATGGCCGAGAACAGCAATATGATCTTAACTACTCCGGCTAAAATCATAGCAAAACTCTGGTAGATTCTTCTTCAAACTCTGCCAGAGAGGTAATAACACACTCCGGTGCTATTTTAAAATAACAAACTTTTGATTGAAGATATAAAACTAAGTATAATCACCATAGTCCTCTCACACATCCTATCTAGTCGTTGGGTGCAAGAGAATGACTGGGAGTGACGTAGAGGGGAGGAGCTATATGCAGCTCTGCTGGGTGAATCCTCTTGCACTTCCTGTTGGGGAGGAGTAATATCCCAGAAGTAATGATGACCCGTGGACTGATCACACTTAACAGAAGAAAACACTGTGTTCAGGCACAGGGGGTTATTTAAGATTTAGCACATAACAATGCTAAATGCAAGACAATAGATAATAAACAGTCACAGTCATGTGATCAGGGGGCTGAAAGAAGGTTCCTAGATACAAGGTAATCCTAGAGGTAAAAAGTATATCAATGTAACTGTGTTGGTTATGCAAAACTGGGGAATGGGTAATAAAGGGATTATCTATCTTTTAAAAAAAATATCATTTCTATGGTAGACTGTCCATTTAATAGCCCCCCAGAGGATGTCATCCGAAGTCTGATGAGCTCGATTAGGTCTTGTCTCAGTTCCTCCCGGAATGGGATATCTACCAAAATGTGCTTTGGGAGGCACCAGCTACTTCTGGGTGGTGGATTATCGGAGGGGCGTAGGTCTGCTATGATCAAGTCATGATCTGACCAGGAGCTGAGGGAGATACAAGTACGTGATAACTAGTCAAGAGTCTCTGCTTGGCAAAAGATATGGTCTAACCGGGAGTAAGTTCTGTGAGGATGGGAGTAAGGGGTATAGTCTCTCTCTGGTGTGCATCAATCTCCAGGTGTCAAAATAGACAAAATGCGACATTACCGTCTGAAACTTGGCAGAGGTGTGGTCAGCATGTGGGTTATTCCTGTCCCTGTTCTCTGTCTTATGGTCCACTTTGGGTTCCCAAACCATATTGAAATCCCCTGCTAGCAGGACCCTGCCCTGCCTGTACTTATCTACTATTTGCAGTATCTTCCTAAGATATGTCGGCTGATGAGAGTTGGGTAAATATATTGACACTAGCGTATGGAGCACGATTCAATTTAGAGAACAGTATAGTGTATGTGGCCTGCTCTGATCATAGGCCACCCTATTATGTATCAGTATAGCTGTACCTCTGGCTTTCTTACTGAATGGGGAATGCTCCAGGGTCGTGTAGGAGCGAGTGTGGAAGCAAAGGGGGGTGTCTATCTGCCAATGAGTCTCCTGTAGGAAAGCCACGTCTGGGTTGTGGAATTTAAGGGAGCGAGCCAAGAGGCTCCTCTAAAAAGGAGAGTTGAGACCCCTTACATTGTGGGTGAGAATTCAGATGGTTCAACGTCGTTGTCTGCTCTATGGGATTACTTCGGGGGGGGGGGGGGGGAGCTGAAGCCATTCCAGAGTTGGCAGTCAAAGGGTTTAGGGTGAGGGGGGAAAGATAACAAAGAGGGGAGGTAAATAAGGGGAGAGGGGGGTCAGTCAGGTACTTGAACACCGGTAATGTACTAAGAATTGAGGTGGAAATAGTCCACCAGGGTGGAACTCTGGCTCGGGCTACCCTATGGGGGGGGCTAAGCATAAAGAGGGGTTACAGGGGCCAGCATATCCAGCCCCGCTCTACATATGTGGCGGTCAAATCATGTAAATGTCGTTGGTGTCTGTCAACCTAAGGGATGTGTAAACATATAATAACATTGGTTCAGAAATAACAGTAACAGAGTAACTATACATTGAAATACCAGCAATGTTAACAGTATGATCATCCTTCCATCGAGGTTATGAACTTTTCCCCTTTGCCAATATCATAATTTAACATGTGTAACATCAAACAGAGTAAATTGAAACAACTTATCTGAACTATTGGGGCATCTTCTCAACCTTGTGTAGTTCACAAACCTCATGAACTCCAAAACTCCAAAACATCTGCCAGAATTAACAGAGGAAGTAAAACTCCTTGGAGGGATTGAAAATTATCCTACAGTAGATTTATGGTCAAGGGGGCTGTGCACGAGAATCCTGAGTCTGCTGCATTTTCAATCTTTTGGGTCTTTGATCTTTGCTGGACCACTCAGGGGCAGTAGCCCGTAGTTTCGCCCGGGAAGGGAGGGGGTTCTTGCAAATCATCCGCTGTGAGTCCCCATTGTGTTAGAAGAGTGGTCTCATGGGCCAAGGTGGACGCTGTGTGTGTCTGATTATCTCTAGATATTATCAATTTGGTCAGGTAGCCCCATCGGTATTTAATACCTGCTCTTCTGAGTATCATGTTGACTGGTTGGTATAATCTCCTATGTTGTAAAGTATGTGCCGATAGGTCAGTCAACAGTTGGATGTCCCTAAACTTTTCCGGCATCTGCGGTTTGTGGAAGGCAGCCTGCATAAGTTTGTCCTTAAAGAGAAAACTATGAAAACAGACAGACGATAACATCTCTTGGATTCTCTTGTGAGACTAATCTCGGGCGCAGAGCTCTATGGGCTCTTTCCATGGTAGTAGTCATGCCCTCAATAGGGCCTAATAGTTCCCCCGAAGAGCTCATACAAATAATTCTGAAGTTCAGCTGGTGCGATATCTTCCGGTATCCCTCCGAATCTGACGTTCCTGCATTCCCGATCTTTGACATCAGCCAGCTTGAATTCAAGTTGGCTTAGTTGATCTGATAATGCTTCTGAGTACGCCAAGAGGTTCATCTGGTCAGTGGTAATGTCGTCTTGTTTTCTCTCAAGGGAGTCCACCCTTTCTCCAATTTCTGAGATGTCCTTTTTAAGCTCGGCATGGCTCCTCTGAATTTCCTTCGTGATGGAGCGCGTTTGGCACGCAAACATTTTTTTCAGAGTGGCTTCTGTGATGAAATGTTGGGATTGGTGAGGTGTCGGGCTGGAAAAACTCTTCTAGAGATTCTGAGTCACTCAGACCCTCATTCGAGTCCTCCACGGGTTCCTTGGGTGGCTGAATGAAATGATCTAGAACCATTTTATTGATGGGCCAAGGGGTTTTCAAGTGGCGTCTAGAAGTATGAGGCATTCTTGTATGTGATGTGGGGAGCAAAAGATTAAGCAAGGTTTGTATGCAGACAAAGGGTAGGAATAAAGGCACAGGACACTTACCCCTTAGGTTGATAGGGTAGATGTAAAATAAAAAATTACTAAGCATCAGCAATCAGGACTAGGGCAAATGACCCTCTTGACCTCGTCTGGAAGTATGAGACAATTACAGAAAAGGGTTGTAGATACAAGATACATACATATGGGAGGGCACAGATTGATTCTCCCCTAGAGTGGTAAAGTAAATGCAAAGTTAAGGTTTACTATATAGTAACACTTGGAGCAGGGCAGGATGGCCCCCCCGATCCCTACCCCCGCATGCCGGCAGTCACTGTAGGGACCAAAATTCTATTGGACTTAGAATGGGCCGAAGAATGCCGCCACACAGAGGCAGGGACCAGAGAGGTCCCCCAAGCACAGGTCAAAAGTTACGACCCTAAAGACAGTGACAGACCCCCCTCTCAACTCGAGGAAAGAGTATACGACCCGAAGGAAGAGGAAAAGGAAAGGGGAGGTAACCAGCTCAGACAAGCAGAGCCTTGAGGGAGTCATACAGTGCACAGTATACACAGAAAATTCAGTAAAACTCAATGCAGAAACCTGTGGCATATAGTATAATGACAGATAATATAGAAGTAGAACCCTGCGAAAAGAAAAATATAGGTTAGGCAGCAAAATGACACTACACTTTGGGTGGATTACCCAAATACAATCAAGCTGGCGCAGCAGCTATTGGCTTACGAGAGCAACTGAAATGGGTGGGACTGAGTCCAGAGTAGCCTGCTTAGGAGCTACCAGGAGAAGTTCCTCGCGGGTATACTGATGCCGCAACAGATGTGTGTATAGTTTTACAGAGAGCTACCTCCAGACTCTCCACAAATATGGTAGCCAGGTGTAGGGGCTTTTTGGGGACCCAAGGAAAGTCAGTGCAAGTCCAGGGTAAAGATAAACTTAGGTCCACAGGTTTACTTACTGTGAGGAGTAGCTAACAAATTCCCCACCCCAGGTGCCAGCTAAAGAAAAGGGGGGAACAAAATTCCCAGGGATCCAATAAGGTGGGGGCCAGGGGGTAGGAAGGTCTCCTTGGAGGAGTCGTAGGATGCAGTATTCTATAATCCCCTGAAGGGTCTGGTTAGGAGCCTAAAATAGCGGCAGGGAGAAGCTTGGTCAGGTGCTGCCCCCAGTGAACCTTCCTGTGGTGCTGCACTGGAGGTAGATATTTATACTATTTGTGGTGTTCCAGGCCCTGGAGCAATGGGGGAGCCCTGATGAAGTATAAGCAGGTGGGCTGGGATGTTGTGGCAGGTACCCAAAGCACAATTCCCACTTAGTGGGCCTGAACCAGGCTGGTACTTTTGCTTAGTACATTTTAGCTTCTCTAATACACCTCTAAAGGCAGTGAGGTAAAAATAATGCAGGGAAGGGCCACCTTGGTTACACTGGCAGCAGCTGGGCAGGGCAAAGATATGAAAAATTTAGTGGTTGAGAGCCCCCCTTCACCTATGTAGTCCCGTTACAAGCTACCTAAGGCTCAGGTAGAACTTTATACATAGTTTACAAGCCTCACATAAAGTATACGTATGGGCAAAGATGATGTGCCTCAGTATGGCCCCTCCGGCGAGTGTCCTAAAGTGTAGCTCAGGAAAAGTCGCTTAGTTATTTGTGAAGGTGGGGGGGGGGGGGCACAATCGGCAAACAAAAACATGTATCTCACCAAGAACCTCTGTTCCGTCACTTCCTCAGATTTTCCCTTAGCTGGAGTGGTTGGGGTCCCTGAAGGCCACTCACAGGGGTCAGGGTGGAGTCGGTCAGTTAGGCAATTTACCTCCGCTACAGCCTTGTGGGCCGTGGGTGCAGCAGCTCTATCCAGGATCCTCAAGATGGCCGCTGTTTGCGTTGAATCTGAAGTAGGGAAATTCGGCACCTTCCCCTGAGCACTGCGTCATCAGGCTTTCAATCTCCCCTGCTGCCTCGCCGTCCACCTTCTGGAGCTTGTTGCTTGTCTGGGGCCATCACGGGCAGGGACAGGGCAAGGTAAGTGATGTCTCTGCTACGGCAGGCCCAAGCCTGCGTCTCTGACTCAGATCGTCTGCCCTCAGTAACCACTGATAGTTCAGCTCGCCTCGCACCTACTCTCACCTACGGCTGCTCCGGAAAGGATCCCCGACCCTCCGGAGCCTGGTAAAGAGCCGTCCTGCAGAAGTAGTGGGTAGACTGCAGTCAGTAATGCAGGTCTCTGGTCTCCGTCTTCTGGACCCCGTTTGGTGAAAGGCGCTTCAAAGTGTTCAAATAACAGGTCCTTCAGCCTCCCAGTATCTTTAGAACTTCGCCACCTCTCAATCTCTGTAGGACTTATATGTTTAAGGTGTTTAAATCACTGTTTTCCGTAATTTAAAGGGACACTGAACCCAAATTTTTTCATTTGTAATTCAGAAAGAGCATGCAATTTTAAGCAACTTTCTAATTTACTCCTATTATCAATTTTTCTTCGTTCTCTTGCTATCATTATTTGAAAAAGAAGGCATCTAAGCTTTTTTTTGGTTTCAGTACTCTGGACAGCACTTTTTTTATTGCTGGATGAATTTATCCACCAATCAGCAAGGAAAACCCAGGTTGTTCACCAAAAATGGGCCGGCATCTAAACTTACATTCTTGCATTTCAAATAAAGATACCAAGAGAATGAAGAAAATTTGATAATAGGAGTAAATTCGAAATTTGCTTAAAATTTCATGCTCAATCTGAATCAGGAAATGAAATTTTTGGGTACAGTGTCCCTTTAAACCGAGTTCAGCTGCGGAGCTCAAGACACACATGACTGTTCCCCTAGTTGGCTAGCTTCGCCCCCCATAAATTCAGACATTAAATACACCTCCCAACATCTTGATTGGTTGCAATTCAGCAGGTGATCATAGCTTATTTTAAGGTGGTATTGTGACGTTTTATTGTTCAACAGGTAATCATAGTTTATTAAGGTGGTATTAACTAAGGTGGTATTGTGACATTGCCTATCCAGCAGGTTATGATGGTTTATTAAGGTGGTATTGAAATGTTTATTAAGAATGTTGAGAGATAATTCTTTTTGCAAACTGTATCCACATTCAGCAACATATCTCTTCATTTCTTTCCATAATCAAAGTATAATTGTCACCAAAATTCTGTTCACATTAAGAATCTCTACCCCAAAGAGCTTACATCCAAATTAGTTTACTACATACTATAGAGGGTTATAAATAGAAGTTAATTTTACTTGTCTTTAGTCAAAATAATTTTTTGTTTTGTTAAATGGAATTTTTTATTTTTAGAAAACATATATAAGGGTTAAAATCCTATACAGAGATGCTATTATAGATATTTATCTTATTCATTAATATCGACCTTATATGCAAGATTCATCAATAGTGGTTGAGGCATCAAAAGTGTAAATAGGATATACATTGGCTATTCTATAAAAAAAAAAAAGGAGATAGATCCAACTCAGAATTCAGGCTGTGTGGAAACAGTGTGTTCCAATTATATATTAATTCTGCTTCCTTATATAAAAGTCTTTTTTTTCGAAATCTCCCCCTCTCCATCTTACAGATACCCCAATACTTCAGATATTGTATATTATTGCTGTGTATATATTGAAAGTGCTTATATAGATGCATGTCTAAATTACCTCTCTCAATACAACAAAAGTGTTCCCTTATCCTATCCCTCAAACTCCTAGTTGTTTCCCCCTAGTATATAAGATTAAACGTACATTGGATCATGTATACTACCCCTTTTTGTGTGCATCTTATGGTATCCTTTATTATGAATTCTAGACCTGTATTTGGTTCTATGAGAGACGACTTCTTTGTGCTATATCTACATGCATGGCAGGTGAAATAAGGGTAAAAACCTCTTAACTTCTTGTCCATTCAAATCTACATCCCTCAAGGATGTTCCTTTTCTTTTAAAAGGGACACTGAACCCAAATTTTTTCTTTTGTAATTCAGAAAGAGCATGCAATTTTAAGCAACTTTCTAATTTACTCCTATTATCAATTTTAATTTGTTCTCTTGCGATCATTATTTGAAAAAGAAGGCATCTAAGCTTTTTTTTTGGTTTCAGTACTCTGGACAGCACTTTTTTATTGGTGGATGAATTTATCCACCAATCAGCAAGGACAGCCCAGGTTGTTCACCAAAAATGGGCCGGCATCTAAACTTACATTCTTGCATTTCAAATAAAGATACCAAGAGAATGAAGAAAATTTGATAATAGGAGTAAATTAGAAAGTTGCTTAAAATTTCATGCTCAATCTGAATCACGAAAGAATTTTTTTGGGTACAGTGTCCCTTTAAACTCACTTGGGGCCAAACTAGTTTTTATATTTTAAGCCTTTCTGTATACTATTTTAGGGAAAGGAGGGATATTATCCCCTATAATCGGGCTTCCGTACAATTTTCTTTATTATGTGGTGATCACTACTATAATTGGTAATTGTTTGAATGTAGCCAATCAGAGCTGGCTCACCTTAACTCCACGTGCGTGAGCACAGTTTTATCTATATGAAACTCATAAACTAACACACTCTAGTGGTGAAAAACTGTCAAACTGCCCTGAAATGAGAGGCGGCCTTCAAGGGGTTAGAAATTAGCATATGAACCTCCTAGATTTAGCTTTCAACTAAGAATACCAAGCGAACAAAGCAAAATTGGTCATAGAAGTAAATTGGAAATTTTTTAAAATTATATGCCCTATCTGAATAATGAAAGTTTGTTTTGAACTAGACTGTCTCTTTAATGTTAATTTCATGCATAGACTCAAACGGAGCCCATTGCAAAAGTTTAAGAACCAGATTCAGACTCCAAGGGGGAGCCGAAGATCTGAACACAGGTCTGATCCTAATCAGAGTCTCAACAAAAGACTGAGCATCTGGAAGCTCAGAGAGCCTCTTGTGCAGAAAAACAGACAAGGCCGAAATTTGTCCCCTCAGGGAACTGGCAGAAAGACGCTTCTGCAGACCATCCTGGAGAAACAATAGAATCCTGGCAACCTTAACATTTTGCCAAGGAAATCCACGCTCTTCACACCAGAATAAGTAGGTTCTCCACACCTTATGATAGATGCGATGAGTAACCGGCTTACAAGCTTGAATGAGAGTATCCATAACTCTCCGAAAAACCTCTTTTGGCAAAGACTAAGAGTTCAATCTCCACGCAGTCAGCCTCAGAGAATCAAATCCCTGCAACAAGGTAACTTCCATGGGAGGAGAAGATGACATCCTTACTAGATCCGCAAACTACGTCCTTCGCGGCCACGATGGAGCAATCAGTATTATTGACGCCTGCTCCTTCATGATGCGGGCCACTACCAGAGGAAGGAGTGGTAATGGTGGAAAAAGGTACATTAGACTGAACCTCCAAGGCACCGCTAATCCATCTACTAACTCCGCATGAGGATCCCTGGATCTCGACCCATATCTGGGTAGTTTGGTATTGAGACGAGATGCCATGACATCTCCGGCGTCCCCCACATGTAGCATATCTCCACAAACACTTTGCGATGGAGAGACCGTTGCCCCAGATGAAAGGATTGTCTGCTGAGAAAATCCACTTCCCAGTTGTCCACACCCAGAATGTGGATCGCTGACAGCGAATAGCGCCCACTCCAGAAACCGAGATACTGTCCTCATCGCTAGGGAGCTTCTCGTTCCCCCCCTGATGGTTGATGTAAGCCACCGAGGTTATATTGTCTGATTGGAACCTGATAAACTCGGACGAACCCAGAAGAGGCCACAACTTCAGAGCATTGTAGATTGCTAAAAGTTCCAGAATGTTGATGGGGGGGAGCGTTCCTCCTGAGACCACAGGCCCTGTGCCTTCTTGACACCCCAAACAGCTCCCCATCCTGAGAGGCTCGCGTCCGTAGTCACAATCTCCCAGGATGGTCGTAGAAAGGATGTCCCTCAGATGATCTGGACAGAGCCACCAAGAAAGCGATTCTCTCAACCGGCTGTCCAGGGAGATCTGTTGAGACAGATCCGAATGATCACTGTCTCAGCATGCACAGCTGTAATGGTCTGAGACGGAACCTGGCAAAGGGAATTATATCCATGCTGGACACCATGAGACCAATTACCTCCATACACTGAGCCACAGATGGTCTTAAGGAGGTCTGGAGGGCAAGACATTCCGAAGCTAGCTTGCACCGTATCTGGTCGGTTAGAAATATCCTCATTGACATTGAATCTATTATAGTACCCAGGAATTCTACCCTGGTACTTGGAATAAGAGAACTCTTCTCTAAGTTTATTTTCCATCCATGTGATCGAAGAAGTGAGAGAAGAGATACAGAATGGTCCTCCATTAGATGAAATGATGGCGCTTGAAACAGAATGTCGTCCAAGTAGGGAGCTACTGCTATACCTTGGGTTCTGGCGACGGCCAGGAGAGCCCCTAGAACCTTTGTAAAGATTCTTGGGGCAGTAGCTAGACCAAACGGAAGTGCAATGAATTGGAAGTGCTGATCCAGGAAGTGGTCCCTGTGGATTGGAAAGTGAAGGTAGACATGCTTCAGATCTATAGTGGTCATAAACTAAACTTCCTGAACTAGAGGAAGAATGGACCTTATTGTCTCCATCTTGAACAAGGGGACATTTAGAAACTTGTTTAAGCACTTTAGGTCCAGAATTGGGCGGAAAGTTCCCTCCTTCTTCGGGACCACAAACAGGTTTGAATAGTATCCCAAACCTCTTCTGCAATAGAAACCGGGACCATGACCCCTAAGGAGGACAGATTGCACACGCACCACAGAAAGGCTTCCCTCTTTTCTGGTTTTAAAGGCAAGCTTGAGAGGAGAAATCTGCCCTTGTATCCCTGAGCTGTGACCCATGGATCTTGCATGTCCCTGGACCAAGCGTCTGAAAACAGCGACAGTCGGCCTTCTACACGATCCAGTTCTTGGCGGGCTTCTTGTTCTGCTTGGATTTATTCCAGAATTGAGCCGGCTTCCAAGTGCTCTTGGTTTGCTCGGGCTTAGAGGAGGACTCCTGACATTGGGACTTTTCAGAACGAAAATTAGATCCTTGCCCCTTAGATTTGTTCTTTTTATCCTGCAGTAGGAAGGCATCCTTGCCCCCTGTAACCGTGGAGATAATGGAGTCCAGGCCTGGACCAAATAAAATGTTTCCCTTAAAGGGGAGGGAAAGTAGTCTAGACTTAGAAGCCATGTCCCCAGACCAGGACTTCAGCCAGAGCGCCCAATGTGTCTGCACTAAGAAACCAGAGATTTTAACATTCAGGCGAATAATCTGCATGTTTGCATCACAGATAAAAGAATTAACATCTCTCAAAGCCTTAATTCTTTCTTGGATAACATCAAGGGGACCCTCCACCTCGATCAAATCCTCAAATTAGTCACACCAGTAAGCCGCAGCTCCAGCAACGGAGGCAAAAGTCGCTGCCGGTTGAAATAAATATCCCGTATGTTGAAACATTTTTCTGAGAAAAGTTTACATCTTCTTATCCATCGGCTCTCTGCAAGACGAACTATCCTCAAGAGGGATAGCAGTACGCTTGGCTAATGTGGATATAGCGCCATCCACCTTAGGAATGGAACCCCACAACTCCAGCTGAGAGTCCGGGACCGGGAATAATTTTTTAAAGGCAGACGAAGGGGGAAAGGAACATCCAAATCTATCCCATTCGTTCTTAATAATGTTCGCCATTTTTACAGGTACAGGAAAAGTTAGCGGCGCTACCTGTCCTCGTGCACTCTGTCTAATTTAGGACTCAAAGGTTCATCAGGGAAATTGGCCTCTGGAACCGCTAATGTCGACAGAACCTCCTTTAGAAGAAAACGTAAGTGTTCAATTTTAAATCTAAAGGCTGCTCCTCCACAGCCGGAGGCCTAGAGGTAGCAGACTCGTATCCAGAAAATTCACCCTCTGAAGACTCAGAGTGTGACCTATCCTGGAAAACTTGGAAGGCAGACAAATCAAGTAAAAATCACTGGATGTCCCCTGGGTCAGAGAGCTATGTTTAACCTTTCGCTTGCGTTTAGCAGGGCGAAGTAAAGCACTAAGGGTCTCAGACACCGCCGTTTTTAACTGTGCAGTAAAGTCTGATGGTAAAAGGCTCCCTCCAGACGGAGGATCAGGCGTGCAACGGGAAGCTGCACGTGACAGTGGAGATGACTGATGGGTATGCACCTCACTGGACAGCGAGTCCTCAGAGGTGGACGGCTCAGTAGTACTAAAAGGGTTAACCTTCTTAGACATAATAACCTAGTTGATGCATATGCAACATAGTTGAGAGGGCAGGCACACCAAGGCCTCCTCACAATAGAGACAGGTATTACTATTTATGCTTACCTGATAAATTTATTTCTGCTGCGATGTACAGAGTCCACGGTTTCATCCTTACTTGTGGGATATTATCCTTCCCAACAGGAAGTGGCAAAGAGAGCACCCACAGCAGAGCTGTCTATATAGCTCCCCCCTTAACTCCACCCCCCAGTCATTCAACCGAAGGCCAAGGAAGAAAAAGGAGAAACTATAAGGTGCAGAGGTGACTGAAGTTTTCAATAAAAAATACTATCCGTCTTGAATAGACAGGGCGGGCCGTGGACTCGGTACATCTTGCAAAAGAAAACAAAATTTATGCTTACCTGATAAATTTCTTTCTTTTGCGATTTCTCCCAAAAATAGCCTCCGAAGAAGCAAAAGTATCAAATTTGTAAAATTTGGAAAAGGTATGAAGCGAAGACCAAGTCGCAGCCTTACAAATTTGTTCAACAGAAGCATCATTTTTAAAAGCCCATGTGGAAGCCACCACTCTAGTAAAGTGAGCTGTAATTCTTTCAGGAGGCTGCTGTCCAGCAGTCTCATAAGCCAAAAGGATGATGCTTTTCAGCCAAAAGGAAAGAGAGGTAGCCGTAGCCTTTTGACCTCTACGCTTTCCAGAATAGACAACAAACAAAGAAGATGTTTGACGAAAATCTTTGGTTGCCTGCAAATAAAACTTCAAAGCACGAACCACGTCCAAGTTTTGCAACAGATGTTCCTTCTTAGGAGGATTAGGACACAGAGAAGAAACAACAATTTCCTGATTGATATTCCTCTTAGTAACAACCTTAGGAAGGAACCCAGGTTTGGTACGCAAAACCACCTTATCAGCATGGAAAACAAGATAAGGTGAGTCACATTGTAAAGCAGATAGTTCAGAAACTCTTCGAGCTGAAGAGATAGCAACTAGAAACAGAACTTTCCAAGATAGAAGCTTAATATCTATGGAATGCATGGGTTCAAATGGAACCCCCTGAAGAACTTTAAGAACTAAATTTAGACTCCATGCCGGAGCAACAGGTTTAAACACAGGCTTGATTCTAACTAAATAAAAAGAGAGAAGCGCTCAACCTGGGAACGAACAAAAGCATAATAGCTTGCTCTATGGCTAGTTACCACCCAAGAAGCAGCCTCTTTTTGCTCAACATGTGCCTTTCACAGAGAAGAACTTTCCTGAAGCATATCAGTCTGATCCTGACTTCACAGTACAGTCCAGCCCCGAAATACCAGGCAATCCCTCTCTGAACGAGAGAAACAGCAAAACCCCAGACGCACGTTTCGGCCTATTGAGGGCCTCGTCAGTGAGGTGCAGCCATATCACTCTAGGCACACTGAGCAACGGGTCCACGTCTGGATTCCCGCATCACACTTAGGGAGACTTCCCAAAATGTCATAATTTGCATAAATAAAAAGAGAGAAGCGCTCAACCTGGGAACGAACAAAAGCATAATAGCTTGCTCTATGGCTAGTTACCACCCAAGAAGCAGCCTCTTTTTGCTCAACATGTGCCTTTCACAGAGAAGAACTTTCCTGAAGCATATCAGTCTGATCCTGACTTCACAGTACAGTCCAGCCCCGAAATACCAGGCAATCCCTCTCTGAACGAGAGAAACAGCAAAACCCCAGACGCACGTTTCGGCCTATTGTGGGCCTCGTCAGTGAGGTGCAGCCATATCCCTTCTAGGCACACTGAGCAACGGGTCCACGTCTGGATTCCCGCATCACACTTAGGGAGACTTCCCAAAATGTCATAATTTGCATAAATAAAAAGAGAGAAGCGCTCAACCTGGGAACGAACAAAAGCATAATAGCTTGCTCTATGGCTAGTTACCACCCAAGAAGCAGCCTCTTTTTGCTCAACATGTGCCTTTCACAGAGAAGAACTTTCCTGAAGCATATCAGTCTGATCCTGACTTCACAGTACAGTCCAGCACCGAAATACCAGGCAATCCCTCTCTGAACGAGAGAAACAGCAAAACCCCAGAAGCACGTTTTGGCCTATTGTGGGCCTCGTCAGTGAGGTGCAGTTTTTCTCTGTGAAAGGCACATGTTGAGCAAAAAGAGGCTGCTTCTTGGGTGGTAACTAGCCATAGAACAAGCTATTATGCTATTGTTCGTTTCCAGGTTGAGCGCTTCTCTCTTTTTATTTATATTGATTCTAACTAAAGCCTGACAAAAAGCCTGAACGTCTGGGACATCTGCCAGACGCTTGTGCAATAGAATAGACAAAGCAGATATCTGCCCTTTTAAGGAACTAGCTGACAATCCTTTCTCCAATCCCTCTTGGAGAAAGGACAAAATCCTAGGAATCCTGATCTTACTCCATGAGGTCCGGTGTTGTAGCTTGCTGCTTGCCAAGATAAAACAACTGCGCAACTGAGGCGCGAAATTAGGCCCTGCCCATCTCACTCGATGTTACTAAGGCCTCCAAAAAAACACACCAAGCGTTTTTACAGCCATGTGGGTTCTAAAAACCCCAAAAAGCCAAGTGTACCCTCAATACAGTTGTCCCTAAAAGGGTTATTAACAGCACTCCCAGAAACACCCAACCGTGTGTTAATATCATTCAAACTGAGTGTCAACCATAAGTTTAGCCCTTTATGGAAGCTTAGTAATGCCACTATAAGTCTAGGATTACTGCTTACCTTTACCCACATGGGGATACTGTCAGCCTTTCTGAAATATCACAGTCTCTCCAGAAAAAATGACTAAACATACCTCATTGCTGTATAGCAAGAAACCGTTCCTCACACTGAAGTTTTCCTGTACTCCTCGGCTTCTGTGGGAACAGCAGTGGACCTTAGTTACAAATGCTAAGATCATCATCCTCTAGGCAGAAATCTTCATCCGTCTCCTGCCTGAGAGTAAATAGTGCACACCGGTACCATTTAAAAATAAACTCTTGCTTGAAGAAAAATAAAAACTAACAGTTTATCACCTCTTTCACTTTACACTTCCTGCTTAGAGCCGGCAAAGAGAATGACTGGGGGGTGGAGTTAAGGGGGGAGCTATATAGACAGCTCTGCTGTGGGTGCTCTCTTTGCCACTTCCTGTTGGGAAGGATAATATCAGACAATGATGAAACCGTGGACTCAGTACATTTTGCAAAAGAAATCAGGATCCTCCATAGCTTGCGCAAACAGTAGCATACAAATAAACTTTTAATTTCACAGAAAACGACACCTTTATAGCCCCAATGACTGCAGCACTCTCCACCTCCTAGACTCAGGCAACCAGAGAAGAAGCAACCTCTCCGACAGCTAGCTTGGTCAGGAAAGAGAAAACAAAAAAGTGTGGCCACACCCGGTCACGTGGTACGCAAGGCAGGACTGCCCCTGCTATGAGAAAAAGTGTGCCAAGCTACAAGCTGTGCAGCGTTCAAAGTGAAAGTAAAAACCTGTATGTTCCGTTACCGCATAACAGTCTATGAGCCCAAAAAATAAATCTCACATACGCAGCATAAAATCAAAGCGACACATTTGATTAATCCTCACGGTTCAATAACCTCCCTCAGGAGATATTAACCCATGATTTCATAAAGAGAAAAGGAGTCACACTGTGACCCTGTCTTCAACAATTTTAACATAAGTAAAAATTGAAACGATCTTACCAGAATCCGTGCTGTGGAACAAAAACACAGCCTCTCAAGTGTGACAGTCTTGTAGCATCTCTCCTGACATGGACTTGAGTGAAGGAAGCAGACAGTGAAACTCGTCAAGACTGGTTGCTTAAGGAGCTGTTAGTAGGCAGTCTGGATGGGTTCGCAAGAAGACTCTCCCTGCATCTCCAGACTAACTTTTGTGAATGCTCTCACAGAGGCTGACAAGACTACTTAAAACTCCAGTTCCATATTGAAAGGCATATACCCCTCCTGGGGAACAACCCCCGAAATCTTCTGACACTTCTCTGCCATCCTCCTGTGATGAAAGGCAAAGAATGACTGGGGAATAGGGGAAGTGGGAGAGGTATTTAAGCAATTGGCTGGGGTTTCTTTGCCTCCTCCTGGTGGCCAAGTTCAGACTTTCCCAACAATAAGTTATGAAGCCGTGGACTCTCCTTAAATTAAGAAGGAAACAGGAGTTATTTAAAGCTCTGGTGTGTTGGGTTGTCTTGACTCCTACAACTTTCCAATTCACTTCTATTATCAAGTAAAGATGTTATCTGTTCAAGGAGATACCTAGATAGAGATAGTGTGCACATGTTTGACGCACTATATGGCAGGATAGAAGTGCATGCTCCTGAATTTTTGGTTTTTTTAAAAAAGAGAAATAAAGAAGAATATCAAAAGAATGAAGCAAATATAATAACCATATTTCCTCTTGAGAAAGTGTGCTTAGGGCGAGCAAAACGTGTTGGGGCGGAGCCGTGTGTTGCTCCAAGAAACACGGAAACAAAGAAGGATCCCAGTGGATTACGCCAGAAAATCTTACCGGACTGAGGTTTTCCTTTCTTCTTCCCTGACTGGGATACAGGTTTGTTGAATTGTTGTATCTTGTAAGTGTTTTTAACCGCATGCTGTGTGTGCAATAAAGCTCAAACGTCTACCTTGATGTGGGGTTGCTCTTTTTTCTTCTCTCACTACAGGATTGCTTCATAGAGAGAGTGTTCAGTGACACACCTCTGAAAGTAGCTTCCCCCCACGGATTTAGGTGATTGGGAGAACCCTGGATTTTTGCAAAAGGAAAGGCTTTATTGGGACTTCCCTGGATTCTATGAACTATTACTTTTCACAAACTTGGAAGTGGTAAATGTACTGTTCCTTGATCTTCCAATATGCTTAATATATGCTGTTACTCGGTCATCACAGATTATAGGAATTTATTTCTTACAGCATTTGTTTTTTCAGCTTTGCATAGCATCTTAGGTAGTGCTGCCTTCTAGTGTATTTGTATGTATTCATATGTGTATTGGTTATAATTTGTAAGATACTGTTTTAATACCAAATACTTAATATTCTGAATTTTAAGGATATATTATAACAGAAATAATTCAATTTCAACTACACTCACTCTCTATTATATCCTTTATCCATTTAGTTGCGCCGCTAATACACTCTTGGGTTAAATATAATAGAATATTGTTTAAAATTGCATGATCTCTCTGAATTATAAAATAAATATTTTGAATCGCATGTCTCTTGCTGATTCATTTGTGAAAACATCAATTTATTGACAATCAGAAACATTTATGGTTGAAGATTATGGAAATCGACAAGGTTGCTACAGCTTATCATTTATTTGTAAAGTGCTGCCAAATTCTGCAACACAGGGTATACAACAAGACCATGTTTGTAAAATAAAAGTACAGATATATAAAATAAATAAACACAGGAGGAGGGTACTGAGAAAATCTGCAGGTATGAGTAGCTTTATATACTCTAAGGAAGTAATCTTATTTATACATATTAAATTCATTGTAATAAACAGCATTGGCAAGTCCCATAAAATTATTCAGCATAACCTATACATTATAAAATGTCACCTATATCATAAAATGTCATCTATTTTTACACTCACCCACTTTTCCCAGTTAGGATGATATTCCCAAAATTTGTATTTGCTCACAAACACTGCAAAACAATCTGGAAGTGTCTTAAGCGTTCCTCATTTTATCAGACATCATCAAGCCTTTGTGCAATGACATCATCACTAAGTGTCAAACTTAATGTAATGAGAAAGGATTTTTAGTCTCTTCTCTTAATGCCCTACAATAACAAATACTGAGGGAGGGTACCACCATATAGCCAAGATAACCAAGTTTGGAAATTGTATGTTAATATTATGCAATCTATTAAAAAAAAAGTTACTTACCAACAACAGCTGTGAAGTGTCAACACTTTTATCACATAAATTAAGCAGCTGGTAAGGTTTCAGCCCCTCTGTTGAGGATGTCTCATTATTGCCTCCTGTTTCAGATGTTGTTTGATAAATATACTGGAACTGGTCATTTGCTTGCTGGAAATAATTATAGGATTCTTTGCATGAGATTAACCATGAAGTAGTGTCATCCTTTATCGTGATGTTTGAAAAAGTCCCCTCAGATGAGGGGTCGTCCGTACTGCCTACAATCCTAGGTGTAATAATTGCTTCTACTAATGCGGGTTTTGCTATCATTTCAACTCCTTGATTCTTCAAATATTGTTCCATAGTAGAGCTGTGTGTGGCAATGCTTCTTTTTAATAGACATTCAAAAGATCTTGAGGGAGACATTGTTTTCTCATGAAACATAGGTGCTGTGTTATGAAGTAACTGTGGTTGAAATAAAAATTCATTGAGAGACCTTGGCCCCAGTGTGTTGCTTCCAAGAGAATGACGTCCATATTTTTGTTTTCCATCATGTGAAGGTTTCAAATTCTCTTTAAACAGGTTGTGGAATTTTGAGTTTTCTAAAATACACTTCATAAAAAGATTTTTCTTTAAATCTAATTCCATTTTCAAGTGTCTGATAAGAGCAGCCTGTTCCCCATCATAATCCCATCGAAGTTTGGATAACACATCCTGAAGTTTACAGTGACATTCATTGTCACTCACTAACTTTTGTTCTTTATTTCTTTTGGCACTAAGTGGCTTTCCTGTGCAACCCTTTTTAAGCAATTCTTCAATCAGCTGCTTTTGCAGTTCTCGAGCCTGACGCACCGCTACATCACGTTCTCTCCTTAAAATGGTCTTTAACTCCCTTAATTCGTCTTCCTTCCAGCGCAGCAACTGCTTTATTTCTGACTCCCTTTCTCGCATTATTGATTCCTTAAACTGTTGCAACTCCCTTGCCACCTGCACTTGCCATTTGGAGTTTAAATCATCTACTATCTTATTTTTCTCTCTCTCAAAATATTCTTTACTATTTTTCTGTTCTGAATTAAACTTTTGTCGAGCATCTTGTGCTTTGATTCTCTCAGTTTCTAATGCTCTCTTTACTTGTTCCAGTTCACGTCTGTATTCTTCTAGGAGGAAGCAGTCTGACTTTTTTGGTGACAAATTAGAATTATTAAGGCTTTCCTTCAACATGGTCTAGAGATGACAACACTTATGAAGCAGCAGAAAACATATATGAAGAGGAAGTGCAGGATTTTTGCAGAAACAGGCAGCATTACTGGAAGTACTAAATACAGAAGAGATATGGGTTTAAAAATGAATATTAAATTGAATTCATCAAACATCAAATAATGCAACAAATACTATTTTTACAGTGTTCACCCCAGGAAATTTTTAATGGGTGCACCACCCAGCTGATTTTACTGACCACTCAGCTCAAATTTAAACCAATATTAAAGGGACAGTAAACACCAGAATTTTTGTCGTTTAAAAAAGGTAGATAATCCCTTTATTACCCATTCACTAATTTTGCATAACCAACACAGTTATAATAATATACTTTTTACCTCTGTGATTCTTATTTCAGTTATTTTGACAGACATGCATTTTTAGCCAATCACTGCTGACTCCTAGGAGCTTCACGTGCATGAGTTCAATGCTATCTATATGAAACACATGAACTATCGCCCTCTAGTGGTGAAAAACTGTCAAAATGCTTTCAGATTAGAGGCAGTCTTCAAGGTCTGTGAAATTAGCACATGAACCTCCTAGATTTAGCTTTCAATTAAGAATATGAAGAGAACAGAGCAAAATTGGTAATAAAAGTAAATTGGAAAGTTGTTTAAAATGGCATGCCCTATTTAAATCATTAAAGATTTTTTTGACTTTACTGTTCCTTTAAGTTAAAATAAGATAAGATTTTTTAAAAAAATCCATATTTTATTGCATAAACTTATTAAATACATTTATGTTATGCAATTATTTAGAGTTTTGGATAGCAGAAATAATAAAAATATTACAAAAAGTATTACACTGCCCATTTTCTTTGAAGAACAGTTTTTTAAGTAATACATTCATATTCAAATGGCTGTTGTAATTATCATGTAGAGGTAAATCACAGTTTACAGCAATACACAAAAAGGTCGCAAACTTTAGATGTGATGAATGGATCATAAATAATGCACATAATTTTACCAGTTTCAGTGAAATATGTGAAATTTTTTAAATTTTAAAAAAAATATCATCCTCAGATTCTCTATTACCCTACTACAAAAAATATGTATGTGTGTGTGTGTGATGGGGGGGGGGTATGCCTCATATACCATTGCCATGCAATTTATGCTGTCTGAATTCAATGCTGAAATTTAAGGGAAGTTACTTAAGTCTGCATTATTTAAAAGGGATAGTAAACTCACATTTTTTTCTTTCATGATTCAGACAGAGCATGCAATTTTAAGCAATTTTCCTTTTATATATATATATATATATATATATATATATATATATATATATATATGAAAAAAGGCAGAAAGAATTTACCAATTTTGAAAGCTGATAATGTATTGAAAAATGTTGTTAAGGAGGGGTGCAAGTTTGTGTCCAAAAGAAATATTACCATAGGTAATATGGTATCCCCCAGTGTTTTAAAGAAACCCAAGAAAAACAGTAGTTGGCTCACTTGTAAAGGGCACTACAGATGTGGTACACGTAGCTGTGTAGCATGTGACCTTACACAGACAAGTAAGGTATTTCAATCTTCCAGTACCCATAAGGTCTTTAATTGTAGCTTTTGTACAAACTGTAGATCAGATCATGCCATATATATGGTGACATGCACAGCCTGTGAGAAACAGTACATAGGATGCACTTCCAGAGAGACAAGAGTTAGGATTAAAGAACACCTATATGACATAGACAAAGAAAGAGCCACTACAGGGGTTTCAAAACACTTTATATTTGAACATGGGGGAGATACCAGTACATTTACCTGGATGATTATTGATCTAGTAATGAAACAGCCCAGGGGTGGTAATAGGGTACATGCCCTTTTCAGAAAAGAGGCCTACTGGATCTTTATGCTTAGGACACGTAAACCAAACGGCCTAAACATAGATGGAGACATCATCAATTTTTGGGAGTAAAAATGTGTAGCAAGATGGAACACATACAGTAATTAGGTATCATGTTGAGATCAACAATTACTAATCATTTACTCTATACTAAATACATTTATAAGGGACATGTCAGGATATAGGCAATGTTCAGCACAAAATAAGGATTGTGGTATTAATCTGTTTGCATGCACATGCATTATTTATATATATATCTTCTGTTCTAGCATATATGCAATTTTGAACACAATTAATATGAATTTAAAATATATAGCATGTTTAGGAGTAATAGAAACTATTTAGTAGCCAGCTAGGGGTTTATTACACTATAACATTGTGTTTCCCCTTTATAGTGTCATTACTGGTGTGTATCTGCTGTCCCTTTAAGCATCTATGCTATAATTTTCAGTGAAGAAATAGGCAACCAATGAGAATGTGAGGGAGCATATTTAAGCTCCACAGGTGCTAGTCAAATTAAGTCTATGAATAAGGCTAGATAGCCGAAACGCGTCAGACTGACGGATTTCTCACTGAAGTTTTATGGATTTTATCATGTGTGCCGTGGAATTTTAACAAAACTCAATAAAGGATAAGTTTTAACTTTTTGATGTGCAGTTATCATTTTGACATATATATATATATATATATATATATATATATATATATATATATATATATATATATATATGTAGGAAAAAAGGCACTCACTGGTCCAGAGTAAAAAATAACATTTAATAGTTTAGGTTAAAAATGCATGACGTTTCGGAGGCATTCCACCCCCTTTATCAAATGCAAAATACAGACAGTTTGTACTTTCAAACTGTCTGTATTTTGCATTTGATAAAGGGGGTGGAATGCCTCCGAAACGTCATGCATTTTTAACCTAAACTATTAAATATTATTTTTTACTCTGGACCAGTGAGTGCCTTTTTTCCTACATATATATACGATGATTTTTTTGAAGTGCACCCTGGAAGTTGCTACACTTTATATGGAGTGCCTTTCTTACTGACCTCTAGCTATATATATATATATATATATATATATATATATATATATATATATATATATATATATCTTATTGGTTTCCAATATTCAAACATGCATCTTATTAACATCTGAGAAAATATATCTGGCAAATAAATAAAGACATCTCTCAAGTCATCCTTGAGCAATCAGAAAAAAACAAACACACAACAGCATTCCTGCTGTATATTACAAACATGCCATGGATTACATTACCTTAACACAGATAATTCTACATACTTCCATCTTAGGTCTTAAGCTCTGTGATACTAACAGATACTGCTTGGTGTAAATATGCATGTATCCCACATTAACTGACATGTGTGTGCCATGTCTTATTGTATAACTTATATGTCATATTTAACAACCTTACAAGTATGGTTCCTTACACTTACTCAATTGACTTTGTCCAGGAAGGGAGACAGCAAGGAAAAAAAAAAAAGGAAATTTATGCTTACCTGATAAATTTATTTCTTTTACCATATGCCGAGTCCACGGGTTTCATCCTTACTTGTGGGAAATTAACCTCCTGCTAACAGGAAGTGGCAAAGAGCACCACAGCAGAGCTGTTACATAGCTCCTCCCCTAACTCCTCCCCCCAGTCATTCGACCGTAGGTATAGGAAGAGAAAGGAAAAGCTAAAAGGTGCAGAGGTGACTGAGGTTTTGAAAAAATAAAATAAATCCTGTCTTAAAATGACAGGGTGGGCCGTGGACTCGGCATATCGTAAAATAAATCAATTTATCAGGTAAGCATAAATTTCCTTTTCTTTTACAAGATATGCTGAGTCCACGGGTTTCATCCTTACTTGTGGGATACCAATACCAAAGCTTTAGGACACAGATGAAAGGGAGGGACAAGACAGGAACCTAAACGGAAGGCACCACTGCTTGAAGAACCTATCTCCCAAAAATAGCCTCAGAAGAAGCAAAAGTATCAAATTTGGAAAATTTGGAAAAAGTATGAAGGGAGGACCAAGTTGCAGCCTTACAAATCTGTTAAACAGAAGTATCGTTTTTGAAAGCCCATGTGGAAGCCACAGCTCTAGTAGAATGAGCCGTCATTTTTTCAGGAGGCTGCTGTCCAGCAGTCTCATATGCCAGGCGGATGATGCTTTTCAGCCAAAAAGAGAGAGGGGTAGCCATAGCTTTTTGACCCCTACGTTTTCCAGAATAAACAACAAAAAGAGAGGATGTTTGTCTGAAATCCTTGCTCGCTTGTAAGTAAAACTTTAAAGCACGGACCACATCCAAGTTATGTAATAGACGTTACTTCTTAGAAGAAGGATTAGGACACAAGGAAGGAACAAGAATTTCCTGACTAATATTCTTATCTGAAACAATCTTAGGAAGGAATCTAGGTTTAGTACGTAAAACCACCTTATCAGAATGGAATATAAGATAAGGCGAATCACATTGTAAAGCAGAAAGCTCAGAAACTCTTCGAGCAGAAGAGATAGCAACTAAAAATAAAACCTTCCAAGTTAACAGTTTAATATCTATGGAATGCATGGGTTCAAACGGAATCCCTTGAAGAACCTTAAGAACTAAATTCAGACTCCATGGTGGAGCAACAGATTTAAATACAGGCTTGATTCTGATTAAAGCCTGACAAAAAGACTGAACGTCTGGGACATCCGCCAAACGCTTGTGTAATAAAATTGACAAAGCAGAAATTTGTCCTTTTAGAGAACTAGCAGATAATCCTTTTTCCAATCCTTCTTGGAGAAAGGACAAGATCCTAGGAATCCTAACCTTACTCCATGAGTAACCCTTGGATTTACACCAATAAAGATATTTACGCCATATTTTATGGTAAATCTTTCTAGTGACAGGCTTGTGAGCCTGAATCAGAGTATCAATGACCAACTCAGAGAATCCCCGCTTAGATAAGATCAAGCGTTCAATCTCCAGGCAGTCAGCTGCAGAGAATTTAGATTTGGATGTTGGAACGGACCTTGAATGAGAAGGTCCTGTCTCAATGGTAGTCTCTGCTGTGGCAGAGAAGACATGTCCACCAGATCTGCATACCAAGTCCTACGTGGCCACGCAGACGCTATTAGAATTACTGAAGCTCTCTCCTGTTTGATTCTTGCAATCACATGAGGCAGGAGAGGAAAAGGTGGAAACACATAAGCCAGGTTGAACGATCAAGGTACTGCTAGCGCATCTATCAGTACAGCCTGTGGATCCCTTGACCTGAACCCGTAGCAAGGAAGTTTGGCTCAGATCCAATTCCGGTTTGCCCCATTGATGAATCAATTATGCAAATAGTCTGATGACTTAGAAAAACCG
Organism: Bombina bombina; assembly: GCF_027579735.1. Taxonomy (NCBI): domain Eukaryota; kingdom Metazoa; phylum Chordata; class Amphibia; order Anura; family Bombinatoridae; genus Bombina; species Bombina bombina. The sequence goes on along the minus strand of NC_069501.1, from coordinate 289,655,006 downwards.
CCTCCCAGTTCTCTACTCCTGGGATGTAGATTGCTGAAAAATGGCAAGAGTGAATCTCTGCCCATCGGATTATCTTTGATACCTCTATCATTGCAAGAAAATTTCTTGTTACCCCTTGATGATTGATATATGCTACAGTCGTGACATTGTCCGACTGAAATCTTATGAACTTGGTCAGAGCCAGCGGAGGCCACGCCTGAAGCACATTGAAAATTGCTCTCAGTTCCAGAATATTGATTGGCAACTGAGACTGCATTGGTGTCCAGGTTCCCTGAGCCTTCAGGGAATTCCAGACTGCACCCCAGGCCAAGAAGCTGGCGTCCGTTGTCACGATTACCCATGCTGGCCTGCGGAAGCACATTCCCTGAGACAGATGATCCTGTGACAACCACCAAAGAAGAGAGAGTCTCTGGTCTCTTGATCCAGATTTATCTGAAAAGATAAATTCGCATAATCCCCATTCCACTGTCTGAGCATGCATAGTTGCAGTGGCCTAAAATGAAAGTGAGCAAACGGGACAACATCCATCGCTGCTACGATTAATCCAATGACCTCCATACACTGTGCCACTGATGGCCGAGGAATGGACTGAAGAGCTTGGCAAGTATTTAGAATCTTTGATTTTCTGACCTCCGCCAGGAATATTTTCATGTCTATCGAGTCTATTAGAGTTCCTAAGAATGGAACTCTCGTTTGTGGAACAAGTGAACTCTTTCCTATATTCACTTTCCAACCGTGAGTTCTTAGAAAGGACAGCACAATGTCCGTGTGAGATTTGGTCAGATGATAAGTTGACGCCTGAGCCAAAATATCGTCCAGATAGGGCGTTACTGCTATGCCCCGCGGCCTGAGGACCGATAGAAGGGACCCTAGCACCTTTGTGAAGATTCTTGGAGCTGTGGCCAACCCAAAGGGAAGGGCCATGAACTGATGATGCTTTTCCAGAAAGGCAAACCTTAGAAACTGATGATCCTTGTGGATAGGAATGTGAAGATACGCATCCTTTAGGTCCACGGTGGTCGTGTATTGACCCTCCTGGATCATTGGTAGGATTGTTCGTATAGTCTCCATCTTGAACGATGGGACCCTCAGAAATTTGTTCAGGAACTTTAAATCCATAATAGGTCTGAAAGTTCCCTCTTTTTTGGGATCCACGAAAAGGTTTGAGTAAAACCCCTGTCCCTGTTCCAGTTTTGGAACTGGACAAATTATTCCCATGGAATAGAGGTCTTTTACACAATGTAAGAACGCCTCTCTTTTTGTCTAGTCTACAGACAAACGTGAAAGATGAAATCTCCCTCTTGGGGGAAAATTTTTGAATTCAAGTTGACACCCCTGGGTCACAATTTCTAATGCCCAGGGATCCTGCACATCCCTTGCCCAAGTCTGAGCAAAGAGAGAAAGTCTGCCCCCTACTATATCCGGTCCCGGATCGGGGGCTGGCCCTTCATGCTGTTTTTGTAGCAGCAGCTGGCTTTTTGGCTTCTTTACCCTTATTCCAGGTCTGATTAGGTCTCCAGACAGACTTGGACTGAGCAAAATTTCCTTCCTGCCTATTGGTGGAAGGGGATGCAGAGGGTACTGCTCTGAAATTTCGAAAGGAACGAAAATTATTTTGTTTACCCTTCCTAAGAGGCTTATCTTGAGGTAGGGCATGGCCTTTACCTCCAGTAATGTCCGCAATGATTTCCTTCAATTCAGGGCCAAACAGAGTTTTACCCTTGAAAGGAATAGTTAACAGTTTAGACTTTGATGATACATCAGCAGACCACAATTTTAACCATAGTGCTCTGCGCGCCAATATTGCAAAACCTGCATTTTTTGCTGCTAATTTAGTAATCTGAAAAACAGCATCAGTGATAAAAGAATTAGCTAGTTTGAGAGCTTTAATTCTGTCCAAAATGTCGTCTAGGGGCGTCTCTACATTCAGAGACTCTTCAAGGGCGTCAAACCAGAAAGCCGCCGCCGTAGTTACTGGAACAATGCAGGCAGCAGGTTGTAACAAGAAACCCTGGTGAATAAATAATTTCTTTAGAAGACCCTCTAATTTTTTATCCATAGGGTCTTTGAAAGCACAATTATCTTCAATAGGTATAGTTGTACACTTAGCTAGAGTAGATATTGTTCCCTCCACCTTAAGGACCGTTTGCCAAGAGTCCTTAATGGTATCTGATATGGGAAACATTTTCTTAAAATTAGGAGGGGGAGAGAACGGTATACCTGGTCTATCCCATTCCTTTCTAACAATTTCCGAAATTCTTTTGGGAATCGGAAAAACATCAGTGTAAGTAGGAACTTGTAGATATTTATCCATCTTACACAATTTTTCTGGAGGAATTGTAATGGGTTCACAATCATCCAGAGTTGCTAGGACTTCCCTGAGTAACAGACGAAGGTGTTAAAGTTTAAATTTAAAGGACGCTAAGTCCGAATCTGTCTGAGGTAAAATATTCCCTGAATCTGAAATTTCACCCTCAGACAATAATTCCCAAACCCCCAATTCAGAGCATTGTGAGGGTACATCGGAAATAGTTAATAAAGCATCAGAGGGTTCTGTATTTACATTAATACCTGGCCTACTGCGTTAACCCTGCAAACATGGCAGTTTAGAAAATACCTAATTGAGAGTAGTTGACATAACTGTAGCTATATCTTGCAAAGTAAAAGAATTAGACGCACTAGATGTACTAGGTGTCACTTGTGTGGGTGTTAAAAGTTGGGACACTTGAGGAAAAATACATGGCATATCCTGATTCTCTTCAGACTGAGAATCATCCTTAGACACACTTTCATTTCCTAAAATATGTTCCTTACATTGTAAGGCTCTATCAGTACAAGAGGTACACAAAGTAAGGGGGTTCCACAATGGCTTCTAAACATATAGAACAATGAGTTTCCTCAATGTCAGACATGTTGAACAAAGTAGTAATAACCAGAAAGGTGGTAAATAGTTTATTTATAAACAAAAACAATTTTGCAAAAAAAACGAGTACTGTGCCTTTAAGAAATAAAAGCACACAATTTTTTCCCAAATAGGCTTGAAAACGTCTATGAATGTTTAAAAAACCTATGTATGGATATATAAGTTTGCCAAAAATTATTGCATCTACATGCAACGACTGAATTTACTCTCTACAGGAACATTAAATAAAAAAAATTATACAATTTTCTAAATAATGACCCCTGCCCCCAGAGAACTGCCAAATGAATCGACACCAATCCGGATAGTGTAAAACACAGATAGGGCCCAACCGGAGCTAATGTCTGCTGTCTCCTTCAGAGTAAACTGCGCAATTGAGGCGCGAAAATAGGCCCCGCCCACAATGGACGTCGCACTTAGCAATTCAACTACCGCATGGGAAGCGGTTATAAACAGCCAAGTGGTCCCCAAACGTCTTAATAAAATAAAACAAAATTTATGCTTACCTGATAAATTTCTTTCTTTTGCGATGTATCAAGTCCACGGATTCATCCTAACTTGTGGGATATTGTCCTTCCTGACAGGAAGTAGCAAAGAGAGCACCACAGCAGAGCTGTCTATATAGCTCCCACCTTAACTCCACCCCCCAGTCATTCAACCGAAGGCCAAGGAAGAAAAGGAGAAACTATAAGGTTCAGAGGTGACTGAAGTTAACATAAAAAAAATACCATCTGTCTTTAATAGACAGGGCGGGCCGTGGACTCGGTACATCGCAAAAGAAAGAAATTTATCAGCTAAGCATAAATTTTGTTCTCTTTTGCATGATGTACCCAGTCCACGGATTCATCCTAACTTGTGGAATACCAATACCAAAGCTTTAGGATACGGATGAAGGGAGGGACAAGACAGGAACCTAAACGGAAGGCACCACTGCTTGCAAAACCTTTCTTCCAAAAATAGCCTCCGAAGAAGCAAAAGTATCAAATTTATAAAATTTTGAAAAGGTATGAAGCGACGACCAAGTCGCAGCCTTATAAATCCGTTCAACAGAAGCATCACTTTTAAAAACCCATGTGGAAGCTACCGCTCTAGTAGAATGAGCTGGAATCCTTTCAGGAGGCTGCTGTCCAGCAGTCTCATAAGCAAAACGGATGATGCTTTTCAGCCAAAAGGAAAGAGAAGTCGCCGTAGCCTTTTGACCCATACGCTTTCTAGAATAGACAATAAACAAAGAAGATGTTTGACGAAAATCTTTGGTTGCCTGCAAATAAAATTTCAAAGCACGAACCACGTCCAAGTTGTGCAACAGACGTTCCTTCTTACAAGAAGGATTAGGACACAGAGAAGGAACAACAATTTCTTGATTGATATTCCTGTTAGTAACAACCTTAGGTAGGAACCCAGGATTGGTACGCAAAACCCCCTTATCAGCATGGAATACAAGATAAGGACAGTCACATTGTAATGCAGATAGTTCAGAAATTCTTCGAGCTGAAGAGATAGCAACTAGGAACAAAACTTTCCAAGATAAAAGAACTAAATTTAGACTCCATGGCAGAGCAATAGGTTTAAACACAGGTTTAATTCTAACTAAAGCCTGACAAAAAACCCGAACGTCTGGAACATCTGCCAGACGCTTGTGCAACAAAATAGACAGAGCAGATATCTGTCCCTTTAGGGAACTAGCTGATAATCCTTTCTCCAATCCTGAGGGAGGGTATGACCCTTCCCTCCAGTAATGTCTGAAATGATCTCTTTGAATGCAGGCCCGAATAGGGTCTTACCTTTGAAAGGGATGGACAAAAGCTTAGATTTAGATGACACATCAGCTGACCAGGACTTAAGCTATAACGCTCTAAAATGGCAAAACCTGAATTCTTAGCCGCTAATTTAGCAAGATGAAAAGCGGCGTCTGTAATAAAAGAATTAGCCAACTTAAGAGCCTTAATTCTGTCCAAAATATCATCTAGTGGGGTCTCCATCTGAAGAGCCTCTTTTAGAGCCTCAAACCAAAAGGCAGCTGCAGTGGTTACAGGAACAATGCATGCTATAGGTTGAAGAAGAAAACCTTGATGAACAAAAAATTTCTTTAGGAGACCCTCTAATTTTTATCCATAGGATCAATGAAAGCACAACTGTCTTCAATAGGTATAGTTGTACGCTTAGCCAGGGTAGAAATAGCTCCCTCCACCTTAGGGACCGTCTGCCATGAGTCCTTTATGGTGTCAGAAATGGGAAACATTTTCTTAAAAACAGGAGGGGGAGAGAACGGAATACCTGGTTTATCCCACTCCTTAGTAACAATGTCCAAAATCCTCTTAGGGACCGGAAACACATCAGTGTAAACAGGAACCTCTAAATATTAGTCCATTTTACACAATTTCTCTGGAACTATAATAGGGTCACAATCATCCAGAGTAGCTAAAACCTCCCTGAGCAATAAGCGGAGGTGCTCTAGCTTAAATTTAAATGCCGTCATATCTGAATCTGTCTGAGAGAACATCTTTCCTGAATCAGAAATCTCTCATCCCTACTTCAGAACATTGTGAGGGAATATCGGATACGGCTACTAAAGCGTCAGAAGGCTCAGCATTTGTTCTTAACCCAGAGCTACTGCGCTTCCCTTGCAACCCAGGCAGCTTAGATAAAACCTTTGTGAGGGTAGTATTCATAACTGAGGCCTTATCTTGCAAGGTGAAAATTGGAGTACTTGAAGTACTTGGCATCGCTTGTGCGGGCGTTACTGGTTGTGACACTTGGGGAGAACTAGATGGCAAAACCCGATTTCCTTCTGTCTGAGAATCATCTAATGCCAAACTTTTATAAGTCAAAATATGCTGTTTGCAATTTATAGACATATCAGTAAAAGTGGGACACATTCTAAGAGGGGGTTCCACAATGGCTTCTAAACAAATTGAACAATGAGTTTCCTCAGTGTCAGACATGTTTAACAGACTAGTAACAAAGCAAGCAAGCTTGGAAAACACTTTATTTAATGAAAAAAACACAATTTGCAAAAACTGTACTGTGCCTTTAAGAGAAAAAAAGGCATACACAAACTGCAAAACAGGTTAAAATTGCTTACATTTTCTGAAATTTTAACAGTGTACCCACTAAGCTTTAGAAGGATTGCACCACAAGTTAATAAGCAATAAAACCCCAAATGAAAAAAAACGATTGAAAAATTTCTAAAACCGTTTAAACACCCCTATAAGCACCTTGCCACAGCTCTGCTGGGGCCCTACCTGCCCTTAGGAAGCGATAATATGGGGTTTAAAGCTTCAATTAGCCCCTCAGAAGACTCTCAGGACCTCAGGAGAAGTTGCTTGCTGCTTGTAAATGTAGGCCCCGTCCACCTTACTCGATATTGCTGGGGCCTACAGAAAACTAATAAACCCTGCCTGAAAGCCATGTGGGTTATAAACAACCCCAAAGAACCCTCAAGCAAATTTCCCATAAAACAGAAAACGTTACTCCCAGACACAAAAACGTTTGTCCCAAATTCACATAACAAACTGAGTGCCCACAAAAAAACATAATTTATGTAAGAACTTACCTGATAAATTCATTTCTTTCATGTTAGCAAGAGTCCATGAGCTAGTGACGTATGGGATATACATTCCTACCAGGAGGGGCAAAGTTTTCCAAACCTCAAAATGCCTATAAATACACCCCTCACCACACCCACAATTCAGTTTAACGAATAGCCAAGAAGTGGGGTGATAAAAAAAGGAGCGAAAGCATCAAAATAAGGAATTGGAATAATTGTGCTTTATACAAAAAAAAAAAAAAATAACCACCACAAAAAAAGGGTGGACCTCATGGACTCTTGCTAATATGAAAGAAATGAATTTATCAGGTAAGTTCTTACATAAATTATGTTTTCTTTCATGTAATTAGCAAGAGTCCATGAGCTAGTGACGTATGGGATAATAAATAATAAAGATGTGGAACTTCCACGCAAGAGTCACTAGAGAGGGAGGGATAAAATAAAGACAGCCAATTCCGCTGAAAAATAATCCACAACCCAAAACAAAAGTTTTAATCTTAATAATGAAAAAAACTGAAATTATAGGCAGAAGAATCAAACTGAAACAGCTGCCTGAAGTACTTTTCTACCAAAAACTGCTTCAGAAGAAGAGAAAACATCAAAATGGTAAAATTTAGTAAAAGTATGCAAAGACCACCAAGTTGCTGCTTTGCAAATCTGATCAACAGAAGCTTCATTCCTAAACGCCCAGGAAGTAGAAACTGACCTAGTAGAATGAGCCGTAATCCTTTGAGGCGGGGATTTACACGACTCTACATAAGCATGATGAATCAATGACTTTAACCAAGACGCCAAAGAAATGGCGGAGGCCTTTTGACCTTTCCTGGAACCAGAAAAGATAACAAATAGACTAGAAGTCTTTCTAAAATCTTTAGTAGCTTCAACATAATATTTCAAAGCTCTTACTACATCCAAAGAATGTAAAGATTTCTCCAGAGAATTCTTAGGATTAGGACACAATGAAGGAACAACAATTTCTCTACTAATGTTGTTAGAATTCACAACCTTAGGTAAAAATTGAAATGAAGTCCGCAACACCGCCTTATCCTGATGAAAAATCAGAAAAGGAGATTCACAAGAAAGAGCAGATAACTCAGAAACTCTTCTAGCAGAAGAGATGGCCAAAAGGAACAGAACTTTCCAAGAAAGTAATTTAATATCCAGAGAATGCATAGGTTCAAACGGAGGAGCTTGTAAAGCCCTCAGAACCAAATTAAGACTCCAATGAGGAGAGATTGACTTAATGACAGGTTTGATACGAACCAAAGCCTGTACAAAACAATGAATATCAGGAAGATTAGCAATCTTTCTGTGAAAAAGAACAGAAAGAGCAGAGATTTGTCCTTTCAAGTAACTTGCAGACAAACCTTTATCCAAACCATCCTGAAGAAACTGTAAAATTCTAGGAATTCTAAAAGAATGCCAGGAGAATTTATGAGAAGAACACCAAGAAATGTAAGTGTTCCAGACTCGATAATAAATCTTCCTAGACACAGATTTACGAGCCTGTAACATAGTATTAATTACTGAGTCAGAGAAACCTCTATGACTAAGAATCAAGCGTTCAATTTCCATACCTTCAAATTTAATGATTTGAGATCCTGATGGAAAAAGGGCCTTGAGATAGAAGGTCTGGTCGTAACGGAAGAGTCCAAGGTTGGCAACTGGCCATCCGAATGAGATCCGCATACCAAAACCTGTGAGGCCATGCTGGAGCCACCAGCAGTACAAACGAACGTTACATTAGAATTTTGGAAATCACTCTTGGAAGAAGAACTAGAGGCGGAAAGATATAGGCAGGATGTTAATTCCAAGGAAGCGACAACGCGTCCACTGCCTCTGCCTGAGGATCCCTGGATCTGGACAGATACCTGGGAAGTTTCTTGCTTAGATGAGAGGCCATCAGATCCATTTCTGGAAGTCCCCAGATTTGAACAATCTGAAGAAAAACCTCTGGGTGAAGAGACCATTCGCCCAGATGTAACGTCTGGCGGCTGAGATAGTCCGCTTCCCAATTGTCTACACCTGGGATGTGAACCGCAGAGATTAGACAGGAGCTGGATTCCGCCCATACAAGTATCCGAGATACTTCTTTCATAGCCTGAGGACTGTGAGTCCCACCCTGATGATTGACATATGCCACGGTTGTGACATTGTCTGTCTGAAAACAAATAAACTATTCTCTCTTCAGAAGAGGCCAGAACTGAAGAGCTCTGAAAATCGCACGGAGTTCCAAAATGTTGATTGGTAATCTCGCTTCCTGAGATTCCCAAACCCCCTGCGCTGTCAGAGATCCCCATACAGCTCCCCAACCTGAAAGACTCGCATCTGTTGAGATCACAGTCCAGGTTGGATGAACAAAAGAAGCCCCTTGAACTAAACAATGGTGATCTATCCACCACGTCAGAGAGTGTCGTACATTGGGATTTAAGGATATTAATTGTGATATCTTTGTATAATCCCTGCACCACTGGTTCAGCATACAAAGCTGAAGAGGTCGCATGTGAAAACGAGCAAAGGGGATCGCGTCCGATGCTGCAGTCATGAGACCTAGAATTTCCATGCACAAAGCTACCGAAGGGAATGATTGAGACTGAAGGTTTTGACAAGCTGAAACCAATTTCAGACGTCTCTTCTCTGTTAGAGACAAGGTCATGGACACTGAATCTATTTGAAAACCCAAAAAGGTTACCCTTGTCTGAGGAATCAAGGAACTCTTTGATAAATTGATCCTCCAACCATGTCTTTGAAGAAACGACACAAGTTGATTCGAATGAGATTCTGCAGAATGTGAAGACTGAGCAAGTACCAAGATATCGTCCAAATAAGGAAATACCGCAATACCCTGTTCTCTGATGACAGAGAGAAGAGCACCGAGAACCTTTGAAAAGATCCATGGAGCTGTCGCTAGGCCAAACGGAAGGGCCACAAACTGGTAATGCTTGTCTAGAAAAGAGAATCTCAGAAACTGATAATGAGCTGGATGAATTGGAATATGTAGGTATGCATCCTGTAAATCTATTGTGGACATATAATGCCCTTGCTGAACAAAAGGCAGAATAGTCCTTATAGTTACCATTTTGAATGTTGGTATCCTTACATAACGATTCAATATTTTTAGATCCAGAACTGGTCTGAAGGAATCCTCCTTCTTTGGTACAATGAATAGATTTGAGTAAAACCCCAGACCCTGTTCCAGAACTGGAACTGGCACAATTACTCCAGCCAACTCTAGATCTGCAACACATTTCAGAAACGCCTGAGCCTTCAATGGGTTTATTGGAATGCGAGAGAGAAAAAATCTTCTCACAGGTGGCCTTACCTTGAAACCTATTCTGTACCCTTGTGAAACAATGTTCTGAATCCAAAGACTGTGAATCGAATTGATCCAAATATCTTTGAAAAATCGTAACCTGCCCCCTACCAGCTGTGCTGGAATGAGGGCCGCACCTTCATGTGGACTTGGGAGCTGGCATTGACTTTCTAAAAGGCTTGGATTTATTCCAGACTGGAGAAGGTTTCCAAACGGAAACCGTTCCTTTAGAGGAGGGGTCAGGTTTCTGTTCCTTATTCTGACGAAAGGAACGAAAACGATTAGCAGCCCTGTATTTACCTTTGGATTTTTTGTCCTGAGGCAAAAAGGTTCCTTTCCCCCCCAGTAACAGTTGAAATAATAGAATCCAACTGCGAACCAAATAATTTATTACCTTGGAAAGAAAGAGAAAGCAAAGTTGACTTAGAAGTCATATCTGCATTCCAAGTTTTAAGCCATAAAGCTCTTCTAGCTAAAATAGCTAAAGACATATACCTGACATCAATTCTAATGATATCAAAAATGGCATCACAAATAAAGTTATTAGCATGTTGAAGATGTTTAACAATGCTATGAGTATTATGGTTTGACACTTGTTGCGCGAAAGCCTCCAACCAGAAAGTGGAAGCAGCAGCAACATCAGCTAAAGAAATAGCAGGTCTAAGAAGATTACCTGAACATAAATAAGCTCTCCTTAGAAAGGATTCAAGTTTCCTATCTAAAGGATCCTTAAAGGAAGTACTATCCGCCGTAGGAATAGTAGTACGTTTTGCAAGAGTAGAGATAGCTCCATCGAATTTTGGGATTTTGTCCCAAAACTCTAATCTATCAGATGGCACAGGGTACAATTTCTTAAACCTTTAAGAAGGAGTAAATGAAGTACCCAGATTATTCCATTCCCTAGAAATTACTTCAGAAATAGCATCAGGGACAGGAAAAACTTCTGGAATAACTATATGAGGTTTGAAAACCGAATTTAAACGCTTAGTAGATTTAGTATCAAGAGGACTAGACTCCTCCATATCTAATGCGATTAACACTTCTTTAAGTAAAGAACGAATAAATTCCATTTTAAATAAATATGAAGATTTATCAGTGTCAATGTCTGAGACAGAATCTTCAGAACCAGATAGATCCTCATCAGAAACAGACAAGTCAGAATGATGACGGTCACTTAAAAATTCATCTGAAATATGAGAAGTTTTAAAAGACCTTTTACGTTTACTGGAAGGAGGAATAACAGACAGAGCCTTCCTAATAGATTTAGAAACAAATTCTTTAACATTAACAGGGACATCCTGAGCATTAGATGTTGAGGGAACAACAGGTAATGGAATATTACTAATGGAAATACTATCTGCATTAGCAAGTTTATCATGACATTCATCACAAACTACAGCCGGAGGAACAGTTACCACAAGTTTACAACAAATGCACTTAACTTTGGTAGAACCAGCATCAGGCAGCGTCTTTCCAGAAGTAGATTCTGATCCAGGGTCAAGTTGAGACATCTTGCAATATGTAATAGAAAAAACAACATATAAAGCAAAATGATCAAATTCCTTAAATGACAGTTTCAGGAATGGGAAAAAATGCCAATGAACAAGCCTCTAGCAACCAGAAGCATTGAAAAATGAGACTGAAATAATGTGAAAAAAAGGTGGAGACAAGAGTGACGCCCACATTTTTGGCGCCAAAAATGACGCTCACATCATTGGCGCTAAGTACAACGCCTATATTTTTTGGCGCTAAGTATGACGCCACATCCAATGACGCCAAAAAAAATAACGCCCACATTTTTCCCGCAAAAAAACATCTGAACACAAAAAACTTCAAAAAAATGACGTAACCACGAACAACTTCCGGCGCCAATTAGGGCGCCGGAAATGACAAAATTTTGCGCCAAAAAAGTCTGCGCCAAAAATGACGCAGTATAGTGAAGCATTTTCAGCCCCCCGCGAGCCTAACAGCCCACAAGGAAAAAAAGTCAATTTGAAAAACTTTTAAGGTAAGAAAAAAATAATCATTCATATGCATTATCCCAAATAATGAAACTGACTGTCTGAAATAAGGAATACTGATTACCCTGAATCATGGCAAATATAAGTTTAAACACATATATTTAGAACTTTATAAATAAAGTGCCCAACCATAGCTTAAGAGTGTCATAATAAAATAAGACCTACTTACCCCAAGACACTCATCTACATATAGTAGATAGCCAAACCAGTACTGAAACGAGAATCAGTAGAGGTAATGGTATATAAGAGTATATCGTCGATCTGAAAAGGGAGGTAGGAGAAGAAATCTCTACGACCGATAACAGAAAACCTATGAAATAGATCCCGTAGAAGGAGACCATGGTATTCAAATAGGCAATACTCTCTTCACATCCCTCTGACATCCACTGCACTCTGAGAGGAAAACCGGGCTCCAGCCTGCTGCGAAGCGCATATCAACGAAGAATCTAGCACAAACTTACTTCACCACCTCCACGGGAGGCAAAGTTTGCAAAACTGAATTGTGGGTGTGGTGAGGGGTGTATTTATAGGCATTTTGAGGTTTGGGAAACTTTGCCCCTCCTGGTAGGAATGTATATTCCATACGTCACTAGCTCATGGACTCTTGCTAATTACATGAAAGAAATTAACTCTTTATGCAAGCTAGTAAAAACCTCTGATAACATTAGGATTACTGCTTACCCTTCCCCTAATGGGGACACTGTCAGCCTTTCTGAGTTAACACAGTCTCTGCCGAAAATATGACTGAACATACCTCATTGCTGTATAGCAAGAAACCGTTCCTCACACTGAAGTTGATATATTGAACCACTGAAAAGTGAATAAAATTCACTTCAGCTAGGTGCAGACTACCAACCCCTTGGTTGCGAGGAGACTGCACTAACTACGAGACCCCCAGAGCTTGCTGCAGGTCAGACAAACTGCAGAGATATGAAAGAAACAAGTTCTAAATTATCTGACCTCTGTTGGAAATCTTCTCTTAGAAAGAGAATCTATTTAAGGTCCAGATTCATTTATATTAGAAAAAAAGATTGGATGAGATCTCTTGAAAAAGAGCAGCTCGGAGGAGAGGTGACATCTGAACCAATATATTGTTCAGGAACGTTATAAATAGGGTTGCACCGATACCATTTTTTTTAAGACCGAGTACAAGTACCGATACTTTTTTTCAAATACTCACCGATACCAATTACCGATACTTTATGTCATGACAGTTTACCAAGCACAATACAGACTATTGATTTAAGATTGCTTCTTTATAATTATGAACTGTATCTCAAAAGACAAAACAGTTTTATGTGTTTGTTCTCACAAAGTTTACAGAACATGTTTATAAATAAAAATATTACAATAACATATTAATAACAACAATAAATAACAGCTGCAGCAGCTGGGGCTGGAAAGCTACAATTTAAAGGGGTGATTACTGGATGCAATTGGGTTGTAGGGTGCTTGTATAACTCATCAATCTGACATTTGTATTTAATACAAAGTAATATAATTTAATTCTGAAAATAATATTGGGGAAAGAGTATCCCAGTAATCCTCTTTGAGAAAAATGGGGCATTTGCATTCTACTGACAACAGAAAATAGGGCTGGTCTTCATATTTTTCCAGGGCTGCTTTTTATTCCCAGTCCAGCCCTGGCTAAGGATGTTCCTCAGAGTACAGTATGTTTTGAGCACAACTGTGCAAGAAGAGAACTAGCAGTATAACAAGCAATCTAGCAATTAGAGTAATTTTTCAAAAGCAAATTCTTATTAAGGAACAGAAGAATCTCTGCATGTTCAGCTATAAGTCTGTTTCTGCTATCAGTAAGGACGTTTGACGCTAAGCTGAACAGTCTTTCACTTTTCACACTACTGCATGGGTCAGAAAGATATTTTTGGGCCATTAAATCTCAGTTTTTTTTAACTGCCCAGTACTTCAGGGGTTTGTCTCAATGAGGTACAGTGATCTCTCCCAGGTAGGCTTCCAGCTTTTGGAGCACTGCTCTGACGTACAAAAATACAAATAACAGCAATTTTTATTGGCAGAACAGAAGTGAACAATTTTTAGTTAAGTCTCCACTCCAGCTTAAAATGAAATGGGAACATGCAGTTTGAAAAACGTCACAAGATGGCATATGGGTAGGAATTGGAGGTATCGGTTTAAGTATCGGTGCATTTGCACGAGTACAAGTACTCATGCAAGTACTTGGTATCGGCACCGATACTTAGTATCGGTATCGGTGCAACCCTAGTTATAAACAAACCCCCTGAACTAAAGTAGAATGGATCCTACTGAGGTTGTCAGAAACAGATACTTGAGGTAAAAACCTAGATCCCGTTCTGGGACAGAAACCACCACTCTCAGAAGGAAGGCCCTGAACCAAGTTCAAGGAATACCTCTAATCACACCTGGATAGCAGATACTCTTAGTCGAATCTAAGACTTCCTACCAGGGGCTGTTTTTTCTCTTCTAAGTTTGGTTGTCACCAACAAAACTGGACCTGCAGAAAGAGAAAAACATAATTTATGTAAGAACTTACCTGATAAATTCATTTCTTTCATATTGGCAAGAGTCCATGAGCTAGTGACGTATGGGATATACATTCCTACCAGGAGGGGCAAAGTTTCCCAAACCTCAAAATGCCTATAAATACACCCCTCACCACACCCACAATTCAGTTTAACGAATAGCCAAGAAGTGGGGTGATAAGAAAGGAGCAAAAGCATCAACAAGGAATTGGAATAATTGTGCTTTATACAAAAAAATAACCACCACAAAAAAGGGTGGGTCTCATGGACTCTTGCCAATATGAAAGAAATTAATTTATCAGGTAAGTTCTTACATAAATTATGTTTTCTTTCATGTAATTGGCAAGAGTCCATGAGCTAGTGACGTATGGGATAACAAATACCCAGGATGCGGAACTCAACGCAAGAGTCACTAGAGAGGGAGGGATAAAATAAAGACAGCTAATTCCGCTGAAAAAACAATCCACAACCCAAATCAAAAGTTTTAATCTTTATAATGAAAAAAACTGAAATTATAAGCAGAAGAATCAGACTGAAACAGCTGCCTGAAGTACTTTTCTACCAAAAATTGCTTCTGAAGAAGAAAAAACATCTAAATGGTAGAATTTAGTAAAAGTATGCAAAGAAGACCAAGTTGCTGCTTTGCAAATCTGATCAACCGAAGCTTCATTCTTAAAAGCCCAGGAAGTAGAAACTGACCTAGTAGAATGAGCCGTAATCCTTTGAGGCGGGGATTTACCCGACTCCACATAAGCATGATGAATCAAAAGCTTTAACCAAGACGCCAAAGAAATGGCAGAAGCCTTCTGACCTTTCCTAAAACCAGAAAAGATAACAAATAGACTAGAAGTCTTTCTGAAATCTTAGTAGCTTCAACATAATATTTCAAAACTCTGACCACATCCAAAGAATGTAAGGATCTTTCCAAAGAATTCTTAGGATTTAGGACACAAGGAAGGAACAATAATTCCTCTATTAATGTTGTTAGAATTCACAATCTTGAGGTAAAAATTTAAATAAAGACAGCAAAACCACCTTATCCTGATGAAAAATCAGAAAAGGAGACTCACAAGAAAGAGCAGATAATTCAAAAACTCTTCTAGCAGAAGAGATGGCCAAAAGGAACAATACTTTCCATGAAAGTAATTCAATGTCCAAAGAATGCATATGCTCAAACGGAAGAGCCTGTTAAGCCCTCAGAACCAAATTAAGACTCCAAGGAGGAGAAATTGGCTTAATGACAGGCTTGATACGAACCAAAGCCTGAACAAAACAATGAATATCAGAAAGATTAGCAATTTTTTCTGTGAAACAGCACAGAAAGAGCAGAGATTTGTCCTTTCAAGGAACTTGCAGACAAAACCTTATGAAGAAACTATAAAATCCTAAGAATTCTAAAAGAATGCCAAGAGAAAGTATGAGAAAAGCATCATAAGATGTAAGTCTTCCAAACTCGATAATAAATCTTTCTAGACACAGATTTACGAACCTGCAACATAGTATTAATCACTGAGTCAGAGAAACCTCTATGACTAAGCACTAAGGGTTTTAATTTCCATACCATCAAATTTAATAATTTGATTTCCTGACGGAAAAAACAAATCTTAAGATATAAGGTCTGGCCTAAATGGAAGTGACCAAGGTTGGCAACTGGACATCCGAACAAGAATCATATACCAAAACCTGAGCGGCCATGCTGGAGCCACCAGCAGCACAAACGATTGCTCCATGATGATTTTGAAAAATCACTCTTAAAAACAGAATTTATGCTTACCTGATAAATTACTTTCTCCAACGGTGTGTCCGGTCCACGGCGTCATCCTTACTTGTGGGATATTCTCTTCCCCAACAGGAAATGGCAAAGAGTCCCAGCAAAGCTGGCCATATAGTCCCTCCTAGGCTCCGCCCACCCCAGTCATTCGACCGACGGACAGGAGGAAATATATATAGGAGAAACCATATGGAACCGTGGTGACTGTAGTTAGAGAAAATAATTCATCAGACCTGATTAAAAAACCAGGGCGGGCCGTGGACCGGACACACCGTTGGAGAAAGTAATTTATCAGGTAAGCATAAATTCTGTTTTCTCCAACATTGGTGTGTCCGGTCCACGGCGTCATCCTTACTTGTGGGAACCAATACCAAAGCTTTAGGACACGGATGAAGGGAGGGAGCAAATCAGGTTACCTAAACGGAAGGCACCACAGCTTGCAAAACCTTTCTCCCAAAAATAGCCTCCGAAGAAGCAAAAGTATCAAATTTGTAAAATTTAGCAAAAGTGTGCAGTGAAGACCAAGTCGCTGCCTTACATATCTGGTCAACAGAAGCCTCGTTCTTGAAGGCCCATGTGGAAGCCACAGCTCTAGTGGAGTGAGCTGTAATTCTATCAGGAGGCTGCCGTCCGGCAGTCTCGTAAGCCAATCGGATAACGCTTTTAAGCCAAAAGGAAAGAGAGGTAGAAGTCGCTTTTTGACCTCTCCTTTTACCAGAATAAACGACGAACAAGGAGGATGTTTGTCTGAAATCTTTAGTAGCCTCTAAATAGTACTTTAGAGCACGGACAACGTCCAAATTGTGTAACAAACGTTCCTTCTTTGAAACTGGATTCGGACACAAAGAAGGTACAACTATCTCCTGGTTAATATTTTTGTTAGAAAACAACTTTAGGAAGAAAACCAGGCTTAGTACGCAAAACCACCTTATCTGCATGGAACACCAGATAGGGCGGAGAACACTGCAGAGCAGATAACTCTGAAACTCTTCTAGCAGAAGAAATTGCAACCAAAAACAAAACTTTCCAAGATAGTAACTTAATATCTATGGAATGTAAAGGTTCAAACGGAACCCCTTGAAGAACTGAAAGAACTAGATTTAGACTCCAGGGAGGAGTCAAAGGTCTGTAAACAGGCTTAATCCGAACCAAAGCGTGAACAAATGCTTGAACATCTGGCACAGCTGCCAGTCTTTTGTGTAGTAAGACCGATAAAGCAGAGATCTGTCCCTTTAGAGAACTTGCAGATAATCCTTTCTCCAAACCTTCTTGCAGAAAGGAGAGAATCTTAGGAATTTTTATCTTATTCCATGGAAATCCTTTGGATTCACACCAACAGATATATTTTTTCCATATCTTATGGTAAATTTTTCTAGTTACAGGTTTTCTGGCCTGAACCAGAGTATCTATAACAGAATCTGAAAACCCACGCTTTGATAAAATCAAGCGTTCAATCTCCAAGCCGTCAGTTGGAGGGAGACCAGATTTGGATGTTCGAATGGACCCTGAACAAGAAGGTCCTGTCTCAAAGGTAGCTTCCATGGTGGAGCCGATGACATATTCACCAGGTCTGCATACCAAGTCCTGCGTGGCCACGCCGGAGCTATCAAGATCACCGACGCCCTCTCCTGATTGATCCTGGCTACTAGCCTGGGAATGAGAGGAAACGGTGGGAATACATAAGCTAGGTTGAAGGTCCAAGGTGCTACTAGTGCATCTACTAGAGTCGCCTTGGGATCCCTGGATCTGGACCCGTAGCAAGGGACCTTGAAGTTCTGACGAGACGCCATCAGATCCATGTCTGGAATGCCCCATAATTGAGTTATTTGGGCAAAGATTTCCGGATGGAGTTCCCACTCCCCCGGATGGAATGTCTGACGACTCAGAAAATCCGCTTCCCAATTTTCCACTCCTGGGATGTGGATCGCAGACAAGTGGCAGGAGTGATCCTCCGCCTATTGAATTATTTTGGTCACTTCTTTCATCGCCAGGGAACTCTTTGTTCCCCCCTGATGATTGATATATGCAACAGTCGTCATGTTGTCTGATTGAAACCTTATGAATTTAGCCTTCGCTAGTTGAGGCCAAGCTCTGAGAGCATTGAATATCGCTCTCAGTTCCAGAATGTTTATCGGGAGAAGAGACTCTTCCCGAGACCATAGTCCCTGAGCTTTCAGGGATTCCCAGACCGCGCCCCAGCCCACCAGACTGGCGTCGGTCGTGACAATGACCCACTCTGGTCTGCGGAAGCTCATTCCCTGGGATAGATTGTCCAGGGTCAGCCACCAACGGAGTGAATCTGTGGTCTTTTGATCTACTTGAATCATTGGAGACAAGTCTGTATAATCCCCATTCCACTGTTTGAGCATGCACAGTTGTAATGGTCAGATGAATTCGTGCAAAAGGGACTATGTCCATTGTTGCAACCATCAATCCTACTACTTCCATGCACTGCGCTATGGAAGGACGAGGAACAGAATGAAGCATTTGACAAGAGCTTAGAAGTTTTGATTTTCTGACCTCTGTCAGAAAAATCCTCATTTCTAAGGAATCTATTATTGTTCCCAAGAAGGGAACTCTTGTTGACGGGGACAGAGAACTCTTTTCTTTGTTCACCTTCCATCCGTGAGAACTGAGAAAGGCTAGAACGCTCTCCGTGTGAGCCTTTGCTTTTGACAGAGACGACGCTTGTATTAGAATGTCGTCCAAGTAAGGTACTACTGCAATGCCCCTTGGTCTTAGAACCGCTAGAAGGGACCCTAGCACCTTTGTGAAAATCCTTGGAGCAGTGGCCAACCCGAATGGGAGGGCCACAAACTGGTAATGCTTGTCCAGAAAAGCGAACCTTAGGAACTGATGATGTTCCTTGTGGATAGGAATGCGTAGGTACGCATCCTTTAGATCCACGGTAGTCATAAATTGACTTTCCTGGATGGTGGGTAGAATCGTTCGAATAGTTTCCATCTTGAACGATGGTACCCTGAGAAATTTGTTTAGGATCTTCAAATCCAAAATTGGTCTGAACGTTCCCTCTTTTTTGGGAACTACGAACAGATTGGAATAAAATCCCATTCCTTGTTCCTTTATTGGAACTGGGTGTATCACTCCTATCTTTAACAGGTCTTCTACACAATGTAAGAATGCCTGTCTCTTTATTTGGTTTGAGGATAAGTGAGACCTGTGGAACCTTCCCCTTGGGGGTAGTTCCTTGAATTCCAGGAGATAACCTTGAGAAACTATTTCTAGCGCCCAAGGATCCTGAATATCTCTTGCCCAAGCCTGAGCAAAGAGAGAGAGAGTCTGCCCCCCACTCGATCCGGTCCCGGATCGGGGGCTACTCCTTCATGCTGTTTTGTTAGCAGTGGCAGGCTTCTTGGCCTGCTTACCCTTGTTCCAGCCTTGCATTGGTTTCCAGGCTGGTTTGGGTTGTGAGGTATTACCCTCTTGCTTAGAGGATGCAGAATTAGAGGCCGGTCCGTTCCTGAAATTGCGAAAAGGACGAAAATTAGGCTTATTTTTAGCCTTAAAAGACCTATCCTGTGGAAGGGCGTGGCCCTTTCCCCCAGTGATGTCTGAAATAATCTCTTTCAATTCTGGTCCAAATAAAGTTTTACCCTTGAAAGGGATGTTAAGCAATTTTTTCTTGGATGACACATCCGCTGACCAAGACTTTCGCCGCTAGTCTAGCTAATTGCAAAGCGGCATCTAAAATAAAAGAGTTAGCCAATTTAAGTGCGTTAACTCTGTCCATAACCTCCTCATATGGAGTTTCTCTACTGAGCGACGTTTCTAGTTCCTCGAACCAGAACCACGCTGCCGTAGTGACAGGAACAATGCATGAAATTGGTTGTAGAAGGTAGCCTTGCTGTACAAAAATCTTTTTAAGCAAACCTAATTTTTTATCCATAGGATCTTTGAAAGCACAACTATCTTCAATAGGAATAGTAGTGCGTTTGTTTAGAGTAGAAACTGCCCCCTCGACCTTGGGGACTGTCTGCCATAAGTCCTTTCTGGGGTCGACCATAGGAAATAATTTCTTAAATATAGGGGGGGGGAACAAAAGGTATGCCGGGCTTTTCCCACTCCTTATTTACTATGTCCGCCACCCGCTTGGGTATAGGAAAAGCGTCGGGGGGCACCGGAACCTCTAGGAACTTGTCCATCTTGCATAATTTCTCTGGAATGACCAAGTTGTCACAATCATCCAGAGTAGATAACACCTCCTTAAGCAGTGCGCGGAGATGTTCTAATTTAAATTTAAATGTCACAACATCAGGTTCAGCTTGATGAGAAATTTTTCCTGAATCTGAGATTTCTCCATCAGACAAAACCTCCCTCATTGCCCCTTCAGATTGGTGTGAGGGTATGACAGAACAATTATCATCAGCGCCCTCTTGCTCTTCAGTGTTTAAAACAGAGCAATCGCGCTTTCTCTGATAAGTAGGCATTTTGGATAAAAGATTTGCTATGGAGTTATCCATTACAGCTGTTAATTGTTGCATGGTAATAAGTATTGGCGCACTAGATGTACTAGGGGCCTCCTGCGTGGGCAAAACTGGTGTAGACACAGTAGGAGATGATGTAGTATTATGTTTACTCCCCTCATCTGAGGAATCATCTTGGGCAATATCATTATCTGTGGCAGTACTGTCCTTACTTTGTTTGGACGCTATGGCACAATTATCACATAAATTTAAATGGGGAGACACATTGGCTTTCATACATATAGAACATAGCTTATCTGAAGGTACAGACATGTTAAACAGGCTTAAACTTTTCAACAAAGCACAAAAAACGTTTTAAAATAAAACCGTTACTGTCTCTTTAAATTTCAAACAGAAAACACTTTATTACTGAATATGTGAAAAAGTATGAAGGAATTGTTCAAAAATTACCAAAATTTAACCACAGTGTCTTAAAGCATTAAAAAGTATTGCACACCAAATTTCAGAGCTTTAACCCTTAAAATAACGGAACCGGAGCCATTTTAAAATTTAACCCCTATACAGTCCCAGCTATAGTCTTTGCTGAGACCCAACCAAGCCCAGAGGGGAATACGATACCAAATGACGCCTTCTAGAAGCTTTTTTTTTAGTGATTCTTAGATCCTCACACATGAATCTGCATGCCCTGCTCTCAAAAACAACTGTGCAGTAATGGCGCGAAAATGAGGCTCAGTCTATAACTAGAAAGGCCCCCTGACTGAAAAAGGTGTCCAACACAGTGCCTGCCGTTTTATAAACGTTCCCCAAGATTATAAAAGCCTAAATCTGAATAATATGCCCAAATAAAGCAATCGATTTAGCCCATAAAAATGTCTACCAGTTTTTTAGCCCTTATTAAGCCCTTTATTCTGTATGTTTGACTAAGAAAATGGCTTACCGGTCCCCATGAGGGGAAATGACAGCCTTCCAGCATTACACAGTCTTGTTAGAAATATGGCTAGTCATACCTTAAGCAGAAAAGTCTGCTAACTGTTTCCCCCAACTGAAGTTACTTCATCTCAACAGTCCTATGTGGAAACAGCAATCGATTTTAGTTACTGTCTGCTAAAATCATCTTCCTCTTACAAACAGAAATCTTCATCCTTTTCTGTTTCAGAGTAAATAGTACATACCAGCACTATTTTAAAATAACAAACACTTGATAGAAGAATAAATACTACATTAAAACACCAAAAAACTCTTAACCATCTCTGTGGAGATGTTGCCTGTGCAACGGCAAAGAGAATGACTGGGGTGGGCGGAGCCTAGGAGGGACTATATGGCCAGCTTTGCTGGGACTCTCTGCCATTTCCTGTTGGGGAAGAGAATATCCCACAAGTAAGGATGACGCCGTGGACCGGACACACCAATGTTGGAGAAAAGAAGAACCCGAAGGAGCAAAAAATATATGCACATTGATAACAGATCCCCGGACCTGAAGTTTTCTTGTTTAGATGAGATGCCATCAGAACTTTTACTGGAAACCCTCACATCAGAACAATTTGAAAAAACACATCTGGGTAAAGAGACCATTCTCCCGGATATAAAGCTTGATTGACAGAGATAATCCGCTTCCCAATTGTCTAAACCTGGGATATGGACCGCAGAAATTAGACAGGAGCTGGATTTAGCCCAAGCAAGTATC
Organism: Bombina bombina; assembly: GCF_027579735.1. NCBI lineage: Eukaryota > Metazoa > Chordata > Amphibia > Anura > Bombinatoridae > Bombina > Bombina bombina. Next base: position 289,632,783 of record NC_069501.1, on the reverse strand, counting down.
CAAGATACTTCTTTCACAGCCTAAGGACTGAGAGTCCCACCCTGATGATTGACATACGCCACAGTTATGACATTGTCTGTCTGAAAAACAATAACGTCTCTCTCTTCAAAAAGAAGCAAAAATTGACGAACTCTGAGAATGCACGGAGTTCCAAAATATTGAATGGTAATCTCGCCTCCTAAGATTTCCAAACCCCTTGTGCTGACAGAGATCCCCAGACAGCCTCCCAACCTGAAAGACTCACATCTGTAGTGATCAAGGTACAGGTTGGATGAATCGAAGAGACCAGTAGAACTATATGATGGTGATCTAACGACCAAGTCAAAGATAGTTGAACATTGGAATTCAAATATATTAAAAATGATATCCTAGAATCCCTGCACCATTAATTCAGCATAAAAAACTGGAAAGGTTTCATATGAAAATGAGCAAAGGGAATTGAATCCAATGCTGCAGCCATGAGACCTTAAACTTCCATGCATATAGCTACTGAAGGAAATAATAGAGACTGAAGGTTCCAACAAACTAAACCCAATATAATTGACCAAGGATCTTTTGATAAAAAGATCCTCCAACCATGTCTTAGAAGAAACAACAAAAGTTGAATCGCATGAGATTCTGCAGAACGAAAAGACTGAGCCAGTACCACGAGATCGTCCAAATAAGGAAACACTGAGAACCTTGAAAAGATTCTCAGAGCTGTCGCTAGACCAGAAGGAAAAGCAACAAATTGGTAATGCTTGTCCAAAAAAGAGAATCTCAGAAAATTAAAATAATCTGAATGAAAACAGAAGAAGATATGCATCTATTGTATCAATTGTAAACAAATAATGCCCTTACTGACCAAAAAGGCAAAATAGACCATATAAACACCATTCTGAAAGAAGGAACTCATATGACAAATCAAAAGATTTTTTATCTTTGGGACAATGAATAGTTTTGAACAAAACCCCAAACCCTGTTCCTGAAATGGAACGGTTATGAATACCCCAGATAACTCCAGGTCTGAGCAGCGCCTTGAGAGCCCTGATACAGGAAAAGTTTTTGGAATATCTTGCAATATGTAATAGAAAAACAACATATAAAGCAAAATTATCAAATTCCTTAAATGACAGTTTCAGGAATGGGAAAAATGCAAACAGAACAAGCCTCTAGAAACCAGAAGCAACTAAAAAGTGAGACTTAAATAATGTAAAAAAACTGGCGCCAAGTATGACGCCCGCATATTTTTTGGCGCCAAAAACGTCTGTAATAAACACGAGAGTCAAAAATGACTCAACTACATGAAAACTTCCGGCGTCAACTACGACGCCAGAAATGACGTCATTGACGTCAGACAAACGTCAATCTCGCGCCAAAAGTCTCGCGCCAAAAGTCTCGCGCCAAAAATGACGCAATAAATTCTAGAATTTTTTGCACCTGCAAGCCTAACAGCCCGCAATTTAAAGGAAAAAAGTCAATTGAAAATTTTAGGTAAGAAAAATATTTCATTCATATGCATTTTCCCAAAAAATGAAACTGACAGTCTGAAAGATGGAAAATAAACTGACCTGAATCATGGCAAATATAAGTATAAAACATATATTTAGAACTTTACATATAAAGTGCCAAACCATAGCTGAGAGTGTCATAAATAAAATAAGACTTACTTACCCAAAGACACTCATCTACATAAAGTAGATAGCCAAACCAGTACTGAAACGAGAATCAGTAGAGGTAATGGTATATAAGAGTATATCGTCGATCTGAAAAGGGAGGTAAGAGAAGAAATCTCTACGACCGATAACAGAGAACCTATGAAATAGATCCCCTAGAGGAAGACCATGGTATTCAAATAGGCAATACTCTCTTCACATCCTTCTGACATTCACTGCACTCTGAGAGGAAAACCGGGCTTCAGCCTGCTGTGAAGCGCATATCAACGTAGAAATCTAGCACAAACTTACTTCACCACCTCCATGGGAGGCAAAGTTTGTAAAAACTGAATTGTGGGTGTGGTGAGGGGTGTATTTATAGGCATTTTGAGGTTTGGGAAACTTTGCCCCTCCTGGTAGGAATGTATATCCCATACGTCACTAGCTCATGGACTCTTGCCAATTACATGAAAGAAAAGGAGAGCATTCCTTTAATCCTACTCTCTTGACGAGTGGAAGAAACCCTATTTCACCCGTAAGTCAGAGGATAATTCAGCCAGACCGAGTCCAAACAAGGTCTCATCCTTGAAGGGAACGCCGAAAGTGTGGATCTAGCGACACCGAAAAATTTAATCTTAAGCCTAGCGCACCTGGGATTCCCAGGCGGTCTCCCATTAAGGATTTGACCAAGCCTGGCCCTGTTTAATTTCCGAGTTCAGATGGAATCGGGTTCAAGGTAGTGTGGCGGTAGACAAACTGCAGGACTAAAAAGCCTAGGCTGTACCACTAAGGTCTAGATTAGGCTACTCGACTCCAAAATACTGGCCACAACACCCAGCGGCCTAGTCCAGCAAGTCTAATAAGACAGGGCATTACTCAAACTGAACAATTGGCCTATTTAATGGACATCCAGCGCTAGTCGCTGGATTTAACCAGTAACCTTTGATTTGCAAGACTACAAGGTTACATTAGCTTTCCTGCTTCATGTCCATGGATCCATGAAGGAACAGCTGCCCTCCATAGAGATCTCAATTCTCTGAACCATAGTAGAACAACTCTCATCTTCTAGGGTACCGTGCCGAAAAATGGAGTCCTGTAAAAGGACAGGAAGAAAAGTATCCCTAGGGTGTCCTATTTCTGGTAAAATATCCTTAGGATCTAGAAGAAAAAGTTCACCAAACTTTCAAAGGTTGACACAGAGACATCTATGTCGTCCAAGTAGCCCAAACCTCCTTTAACAATACACGATGTGTGCAAGCATACATCTGAAAGAGAACACTTCAGCATCAGATGAAGGAATTATACTGTCTGAATCTGAGACTTTACTCATAGAAACTACTGGTGAATTCTCCTCACCAGACTTAGGAGATTGAGAAATCTGTGTAGCAGAATAGGGAGCAGAAACCTTACTATCTGAATTTCCAATAGTCCTCCTGCGTTTTCCCTGTAGGGTAGGAAAAACAGATAAAACCAAATACTGCAGAGGATACCAGGGTTGAAAAATCTGTACGCAAATACACTCTTCCAAGAGTTTGAGAGGAATCGCAGGGCAATGCATGTGACGCCATAAAGGCTTGGGACGTTAGGGAGAAGCTGTGGCATTGCCTACACAACATCACCTAAGAGACATAGGGTACAGTGGGCAAAAACTTATCTCTACCTGAGAAAGTTAGCTAGGTAACCAATACAAATAGCACTTATCTCTACCTGAGAAATTTAGCTAGAAATCAGCACACAAAAAAGGCATATAGCCCACAGTCTGTGCCTCTCTAAAGTCACAGCACCTCACGTTCTTAATGCATGATTTACCTCAGGATTAACCTTAGATTAAATGAAAAACTTTATTCAAACAGAATCTCTTATTAGGGCTTTCCTTAACACTAAGCAGAAGTGAAAAAACAGAATTTATGTTTACCTGATAAATTTCTTTCTCCAACGGTGTGTCCGGTCCACGGCTTCATCCATACTTGAGGGATATTCTCTTCCCCTACAGGAAATGGCAAAGAGAGCACCCAGCAAGAGCTGTCCATATAGCTCCCCCTCTGGCTCCGCCCCCCATTCATTCTCTTTGCCGCTCTGAACAAGTAGCATCTCAAAGGAGTGGGAAAAGCCAGGTATACCTTTTGTTCCACCTCCTATATTCAAGAAAATGTTCCCCATTGTTGACCCCAGAAGGGGCGCATGGCAAACGGTTCCTAAGGTTGAGGGGGCAGTGTCAACGTTAGTTAAGCGCACAACTATTCCTATTGAGGACAGTTGCGCTTTTAAAGATCCTATGGATAAAAAATTGGAAGGATTGCTAAAAAAAGATATTTGTTCGGCAAGGTTTCCTGCTTCAACCAATCTCGTGCATTATTCCTGTTACCACGGCAGCGTATTTTTGGTTCGAGGAACTAGAAAATTCGCTCCAAAAAGAGACTCCATATGATGAAGTCATGGACAGAATTCACGCACTAAAGTTGGCTAATTCCTTTATTTTGGATGCCGCTTTCCAATTGGCTAAGTTAGCGGCGAAAAATTCAGGGTTTGCAATAGTGGCGCGCAGAGCGCTTTGGCTAAAATCCTGGTCGGCGGATGGTAAGACCCTTTTCGGGCCGGAATTGAAAGAGATTATTTCAGACATTACTGGTGGAATGGACATGCCCTCCCACAGGATAGGCCTTTCAAGGCTAAGAACAAATCTAATTTTCGTTCCTTTCGCAATTTCAGGAACGGACCCAATCCTAACTCTGCGGCCTCCAGACAAGAAGGCAACTCTTCCCAGCCTAAGCCAGCATGGAAACCATTGCAAGGCTGGAACAAGGGTAAACAGGCAAAGAAGCCTGCTGCTGCTACCAAGACAGCATGAAGGGGTAGCCCCCGATCCGGGACCGGATCTAGTAGGGGGCAGATTTTCTCTCTTCGCTCAGGCTTGGGCAAGAGACGTTCCGGATCCCTGGGCACTAGAAATAGTCTCTCAGGGGTATCTTCTAGAGTTCAAGGAACTTCCTCCAAGGGGAAGGTTCCACATGTCTAGCTTATCTTCAGACTAGATAAAGAGACAGGCATTCTTACATTGCGTAGGAGACCTATTAAAAATGGGAGTGATAAACCCAGTTCCAACAGCGGAACAAGGTCTGGGGTTTTACTAGGGGAAGAGAATATCCCACAAGTAAGGATGAAGCCGTGGACAGGACACACCAATGTTGGAGAAACATTAAACATTATAATACATTATATTACCATATAATACATCATAGTATACAATACTTCAGTCTAACTGAAGAAAAAACATTAGATCTTTTTTTTAAATTAAATTGCCAAGGCAGGTCTCCTGAGTAGAAGAGACGCCACTCTGTTAACCTACTCTTAAGAAATTAAGGCTAAGGCGGAGAATCGTGACCCGCCAACAAGTAATGCGCTGCATATTCGGATCGTGCAAATTAAGACTATTAGAGAAAGGCAAGCAATTGTAATACCGCCATCACCAATTAAAACAGAGACCTCCGCAGGATAATAAAACCGGAGAAGAGGTCACGTGTCCTGCTAAGTCAAACCAAGCCCAGAGAGAAAGCACGCATTTCTCTGTCCCGCCATGAATTGAAATGGTGTATCTAGCACAGATACTAGAGGATAGAATAAGAAACGATTACAAGCACTATAACCCCTTCCTGTCCCAAAGAGATAGACGATTGCATAGCCTTTTTATTTTAAACGTAGCTTTTGAAATAATGGGGTGTCTTGGAATAGGCTCCTTAGCGTGAAAAGCACTATGAACAACTCAGCATCTAAAGTTCTTTAAAACACTTTAACACTGATGGTCTTGCAGTCTCAAAGTCACAAGATCAGTGCCTGCTCCCTGCCATAAAGCATCCTTTATAAAAGATTATTGTCCCAATAAAGTGCATTTTTAGAGATATTAACCTCTTCAGTGCCAGCCTCCTCCCTAGAGACAAAAAGGCACTTGCCTGCACATCCAGCTGTTCAGCAGGACGACAGTACACCCGGCATAAGAGGAAGCCACTCCTCACAGAGACCTGTGGAAAAAACAAAAAAGGACAGAGTAAGCCTACTCTGGTATTCTGACATAGGGCAGCAATCTGTTAGGAAAACGCAGTGAAGCCCACCTCACAAGTCCTCAATTCAGGGTTTGCAATAGTGGCGCACAGAGCGCTTTGGCTAAAATCCTGGTCGGCGGATGTGTCGTCCAAGAATAAATTGCTTAATATTCCTTTCAAGGGTAAGACCCTTTTCGGGCCGGAATTGAAAGAGATTATTTCAGACATTACTGGTGGAATGGACATGCCCTCCCACAGGATAGGCCTTTCAAGGCTAAGAACAAATCTAATTTTCGTTCCTTTCGCAATTTCAGGAACGGACCCAATCCTAACTCTGCGGCCTCCAGACAAGAAGGCAACTCTTCCCAGCCTAAGCCAGCATGGAAACCATTGCAAGGCTGGAACAAGGGTAAACAGGCAAAGAAGCCTGCTGCTGCTACCAAGACAGCATGAAGGGGTAGCCCCCGATCCGGGACCGGATCTAGTAGGGGGCAGATTTTCTCTCTTCGCTCAGGCTTGGGCAAGAGACGTTCCGGATCCCTGGGCACTAGAAATAGTCTCTCAGGGGTATCTTCTAGAGTTCAAGGAACTTCCTCCAAGGGGAAGGTTCCACATGTCTAGCTTATCTTCAGACTAGATAAAGAGACAGGCATTCTTACATTGCGTAGGAGACCTATTAAAAATGGGAGTGATAAACCCAGTTCCAACAGCGGAACAAGGTCTGGGGTTTTACTAGGGGAAGAGAATATCCCACAAGTAAGGATGAAGCCGTGGACAGGACACACCAATGTTGGAGAAACATTAAACATTATAATACATTATATTACCATATAATACATCATAGTATACAATACTTCAGTCTAACTGAAGAAAAAACATTAGATCTTTTTTTTTAAATTAAATTGCCAAGGCAGGTCTCCTGAGTAGAAGAGACGCCACTCTGTTAACCTACTCTTAAGAAATTAAGGCTAAGGCGGAGAATCGTGACCCGCCAACAAGTAATGCGCTGCATATTCGGATCGTGCAAATTAAGACTATTAGAGAAAGGCAAGCAATTGTAATACCGCCATCACCAATTAAAACAGAGACCTCCGCAGGATAATAAAACCGGAGAAGAGGTCACGTGTCCTGCTAAGTCAAACCAAGCCCAGAGAGAAAGCACGCATTTCTCTGTCCCGCCATGAATTGAAATGGTGTATCTAGCACAGATACTAGAGGATAGAATAAGAAACGATTACAAGCACTATAACCCCTTCCTGTCCCAAAGAGATAGACGATTGCATAGCCTTTTTATTTTAAACGTAGCTTTTGAAATAATGGGGTGTCTTGGAATAGGCTCCTTAGCGTGAAAAGCACTATGAACAACTCAGCATCTAAAGTTCTTTAAAACACTTTAACACTGATGGTCTTGCAGTCTCAAAGTAACAAGATCAGTGCCTGCTCCCTGCCATAAAGCATCCTTTATAAAAGATTATTGTCCCAATAAAGTGCATTTTTAGAGATATTAACCTCTTCAGTGCCAGCCTCCTCCCTAGAGACAAAAAGGCACTTGCCTGCACATCCAGCTGTTCAGCAGGACGACAGTACACCCGGCATAAGAGGAAGCCACTCCTCACAGAGACCTGTGGGAAAAAAAAAAAAGGACAGAGTAGGCCTACTCTGGTATTCTGACATAGGGCAGCAATCTGTTAGGAAAACGCAGTGAAGCCCACCTCACAAGTCCTCAATTGCTTAAAAGCTACCACAACCTTCCTGAAGAGACTAACGTGGAGTACAGCTATACCCAATTGAGATGGAAGATTAGAGCAATCCTGCCCTGGGCTTCAAAACAAAAACAAAAAAAAGAAATCTTGATAGAAGAATCTTAAATCAGGACACCCAATTACTTCACCTCCTCCTTGCACTAGAGGCAAAGAGAATGACTGGGGGTTTGTGGGAAGGGAAGTGATACTTAACAGCTTTGCTGTGGTGCTCTTTGCCTCCGCCTGCTGGCCAGGAGTGATATTCCCAACAGTAATAATGATGATCCGTGGACTCACCGTGGCATTGGAAAGTTAGATTTTTTTTTACAAACAATATATGTAGACATTTTCTCCACCAGAGGCTGTAATACTTTGTTTAAAATTATAGCAAAGATACATAACATTTTTGTTAAAAAATAAAACTATCCTAATAAAAAAAACTCATTCTTGCATGTTGTTATAATCTGAATATTTACAACCAGGATGAATGTTTTATTTTTTAGAAATATAACTTTTCTTATTAGTTTTAGCAAACACCAGCTAGTCGGTGTGGTGTGGGACTTGCAACACAGGTGTGTTACACAAGTGGTAACTGAAGTTCCAGGATAAAGGTACAAAGTTGTGTCATGTGGAAAGTGGATTTGCCCAAAATACTAAGGGACACGTGTTCACGATTCAGAGACAAATACCCTGGTATGATGTGTATTATAGATGCCTGGCAAGTTTACCTTGGCTTTCACAATGAGGTTCATTTTGTGAGTATTTTTCTTTATAAATTGTTTGGTTTAATTTTTAAGTGAGTGCTGCTACACTTGAATCCGTTTTGCCTTTTGCACTATACTTTTCACTTACATTTCTACATTTTTGAGCCACTCCAGTAGTCGAATAATAAAGCTTGCTGAAGGAATAAATCGATGTGTTGCACTTAAAAACTAAAGAATGGAGGAGGATCAACTGTAAATTAACTGGTAATGGATTTCTCTCATATATAAAGAAATGATACAGTTTTAACAAGTATTGTACAGTTCTTATCAATTGAATATATTAAATATTTTAACATTTTATACTGTTTTTAGCAATTAAAATGTAGATATGGTTCATATCGATCTACAGTTTACTTTTCGGAGTTTATTAAAATGCAGTTTACTGAATATCCACATGATGGAGAACTTGTGTAAAAGCTTATTTTTGGCGACATCTGAGCTAAGCTGTGAACAGTGATCATGTTTGTTCCAACATAGGCACACATGACTATGGTTCTATCTTTGTTTGGACCCTTTAAAGGGATAGTAAAACACCAAATATTTTATTATTTAAAAACCCTTTCCGGTACTTTAAATATTTCATTTGTGCGGCCGGTGGGTCTGATTTAATTTCCGTGGCAATTTTTTTGAATTACACAGCTAAATAGCAAGTCAACGCTTGATGTCGCTATTCAACTGTGAAATGCATAACCAACACTGTTATAGAAATATACTTTTTACCTATGTAATTACCTTGTATCTAAGCTTTTGCTGACTGCCTTCTTATCTCAGACCTTTTGACAGACTTGCATTTCAGGCAATTAGTGCTGACTCTTATGTGAGCACAATGTTATCTATATGAAACACATGAACTAATGCCTTCTAGCTGTGAAAAACTGTTGAATGCATTCAGATGAGAGGCAGCCTTCAAGGGCTTAGAAATTAGCATGTGAGCCTACCTAGGTTTAGCTTTTGTGGCTGAAAACAAAACAATAGAGGTCCAAGAAGAATTTTAAAATGTTAAGCCAGGCAAAAAGCGCAAGCAGTCAGAAACACAAACCTCAACACCAACTCAAATTGCAAAATGTAATTTTAAGCATTATCTCAAGTCATTTTCATAAACTATGTCAAAGAACAAGGTTCAGAAACACTTTCCATTTGTAAACTACGTCTCGTAAGAAATTACGGCATTATTATCAAGAATGAGAACAGTGACTTGTGTATATAACTTAAAGGGACATGAAACCCACATTTTTTCTCTCATGATTCAGATAGAAAATACAATTTTAAACAACTTTCTAATTTACTTCTATTATATAATATGTTTCATTCTCTTGGTATCATTTGTTGAAGAGGCAGCAATGCACAAATGGTTTCTAAGTGAACTCATGGGTGAGCCAATAAATTCAGCCACAAACAACAGCTAGAACCTAGGTTCTCTGCTACTCTTGAGCTTGCCTAGATAAACCTTTCAGCAAAGGATAACAAGAGAAGGAAGCAAATTAAATAATAGAAGTAAATTGGAAAGTTGTTTAAAATTGTATTCTCTATCTGGATGATGAAAGAAAAAATTTGTATTTCATGTCCCCTTAAGGTAAATTCCAGCACTTGCTTACATGGTAGGACTATTTAGCTTCCTTATTTTTCTCTACCACCTTACCAAAAAGGCCAGCAAGCCAGCACCATTTTAACATACTTTGCTCAAGTAATCTCATTTCATCAGTTACATATTTGTTAAGCCCTTAAAGGGTCACTAAACCCAATATTTTTCTTTCATGATTCAGGTAGAGAATACCATTTTAAAAAAAACTCATTATTTGGATATCCTTTGTTGAAGAAATAGCAATGCACATGGGTGAGCCAGACAAAGCATATATGTGCAGCCACCAATCAGCAGCTGCTGAGCATATCTAGATATGCTTTTAAGCAAAGGATATAAAAAGAATGAAGCAAGTTAGATAATAGAAGTAAATTACAAAGTTGTTTAAAATAGCATGCGCTTTCTAAATCATGAAAAAGAAAAAAACACAATTTATGCTTACCTGATACATTTATTTCTCTAGTGGTGTATCCAGTCCACGGATCATCCATTACTTATGGGATATTCTCGCAAGAGGACCCACAGCAAAGCTGTTATATAGCTCCTCCCCTCACTACCATATCCAGTCATTCGACCGAAAACAAGCAGAGAAAAGGAGAAACCATAGGGTGCAGTGGTGACTGTAGTTTAAATTTAAAAATAACCTGCCTTAAAATGACAGGGCGGGCCGTGGACTGGATACACCACTAGAGAAATAAATTTATCAGGTAAGCATAAATTGTGTTTTCCCTAGTAAGGTGTATCCAGTCCACGGATCATCCATTACTTATGGGATACCAATACCAAAGCTAAAGTACACGGATGAAGGGAGGGACAAGGCAGGAACTTAAACGGAAGGTACCACTGCCTGTAAAACCTTTCTCCCAAAAATAGCCTCCGAAGAAGCAAAAGTATCAAATTTGTAGAATTTGGAAAAAGTATGAAGCGAAGACCAAGTCGCCGCCTTGCAAATCTGTTCAACAGAAGCCTCATTTTTAAAGGCCCAAGTGGAAGCCACAGCTCTAGTAGAATGAGCTGTAATCCTTTCAGGGGGCTGCTGTCCAGCAGTCTCATAGGCTAAGCGTATTATGCTTCTTAGCCAAAAAGAAAGAGAGGTTGCCGAAGCCTTTTGACCTCTCCTCTGTCCAGAGTAAACAACAAAGCAGATGTTTGTCGAAAATCTTTAGTAGCTTGTAAGTAAAACTTTAAAGCACGAACCACGTCCAGATTGTGTAATAGACGTTCCTTCTTTGAAGAAGGATTGGGACACAAGGATGGAACAACAATCTCTTGATTGATATTCTTGTTAGATGCCACCTTAGGTAAAAACCCAGGCTTGGTACGTAGAACTACCTTATCAGAATGAAAGATCAGATAAGGAGAATCACATTGTAAGGCAGATAGCTCAGATACTCTACGAGCCGAGGAAATAGCTACCAAAAAAACATAATTTATGCTTACCTGATAAATTCCTTTCTTCTGTAGTGTGATCAGTCCACGGGTCATCATTACTTCTGGGATATTACTCCTCCCCAACAGGAAGTGCAAGAGGATTCACCCAGCAGAGCTGCATATAGCTCCTCCCCTCTACGTCACTCCCAGTCATTCGACCAAGGACCAACGAGAAAGGAAAAGCCAAGGGTGAAGTGGTGACTGGAGTATAAATTAAAAAATATTTACCTGCCTTAAAAATAGGGCGGGCCGTGGACTGATCACACTACAGAAGAAAGGAATTTATCAGGTAAGCATAAAACAGAATTTATGTTTACCTGATAAATTACTTTCTCCAACGGTGTGTCCGGTCCACGGCGTCATCCTTACTTGTGGGATATTCTCTTCCCCAACAGGAAATGGCAAAGAGCCCAGCAAAGCTGGTCACATGATCCCTCCTAGGCTCCGCCTACCCCAGTCATTCGACCGACGTTAAGGAGGAATATTTGCATAGGAGAAACCATATGATACCGTGGTGACTGTAGTTAAAGAAAATAAATTATCAGACCTGATTAAAAAACCAGGGCGGGCCGTGGACCGGACACACCGTTGGAGAAAGTAATTTATCAGGTAAACATAAATTCTGTTTTCTCCATCATAGGTGTGTCCGGTCCACGGCGTCATCCTTACTTGTGGGAACCAATACCAAAGCTTTAGGACACGGATGAAGGGAGGGAGCAAATCAGGTCACCTAAATGGAAGGCACCACGGCTTGCAAAACCTTTCTCCCAAAAACAGCCTCAGAAGAAGCAAAAGTATCAAACTTGTAAAATTTGGTAAAAGTGTGCAGTGAAGACCAAGTCGCTGCCCTACATATCTGATCAACAGAAGCCTCGTTCTTGAAGGCCCATGTGGAAGCCACAGCCCTAGTGGAATGAGCTGTGATTCTTTCAGGAGGCTGCCGTCCGGCAGTCTCGTAAGCCAATCTGATGATGCTTTTAATCCAAAAAGAGAGAGAGGTAGAAGTTGCTTTTTGACCTCTCCTTTTACCAGAATAAACAACAAACAAGGAAGATGTTTGTCTAAAATCCTTTGTAGCATCTAAATAGAATTTTAGAGCGCGAACAACATCCAAATTGTGCAACAAACGTTCCTTCTTCGAAACTGGTTTCGGACACAAAGAAGGCACGACTATCTCCTGGTTAATGTTTTTGTTAGAAACAACTTTTGGAAGAAAACCAGGTTTAGTACGTAAAACCACCTTATCTGCATGGAACACCAGATAAGGAGGAGAACACTGCAGAGCAGATAATTCTGAAACTCTTCTAGCAGAAGAAATTGCAACCAAAAACAAAACTTTCCAAGATAATAACTTAATATCAACGGAATGTAAGGGTTCAAACGGAACCCCCTGAAGAACTGAAAGAACTAAGTTGAGACTCCAAGGAGGAGTCAAAGGTTTGTAAACAGGCTTGATTCTAACCAGAGCCTGAACAAAGGCTTGAACATCTGGCACAGCTGCCAGTTTTTTGTGAAGTAACACAGACAAGGCAGAAAACAGAATTTATGTTTACCTGATAAATTACTTTCTCCAACGGTGTGTCCGGTCCACGGCGTCATCCTTACTTGTGGGATATTCTCTTCCCCAACAGGAAATGGCAAAGAGCCCAGCAAAGCTGGTCACATGATCCCTCCTAGGCTCCGCCTACCCCAGTCATTCGACCGACGTTAAGGAGGAATATTTGCATAGGAGAAACCATATGTTACCGTGGTGACTGTAGTTAAAGAAAATAAATTATCAGACCTGATTAAAAAAACCAGGGCGGGCCGTGGACCGGACACACCGTTGGAGAAAGTAATTTATCAGGTAAACATAAATTCTGTTTTCTCCAACATAGGTGTGTCCGGTCCACGGCGTCATCCTTACTTGTGGGAACCAATACCAAAGCTTTAGGACACGGATGAAGGGAGGGAGCAAATCAGGTCACCTAAATGGAAGGCACCACGGCTTGCAAAACCTCTCTCCCAAAAATAGCCTCAGAAGAAGCAAAAGTATCAAATTTGTAAAATTTAGAAAAAGTGTGCAGTGAAGACCAAGTCGCTGCCTTACATATCTGATCAACAGAAGCCTCGTTCTTGAAGGCCCATGTGGAAGCCACAGCCCTAGTGGAGTGAGCTGTGATTCTTTCAGGAGGCTGCCGTCCGGCAGTCTCATAAGCCAATCGGATAATGCTTTTAATCCAGAAGGAGAGAGAGGTAGAAGTTGCTTTTTGACCTCTCCGTTTACCAGAATAAACAACAAACAAAGACAAGTTTGTCTGAAATCCTTAGTAGCTGCTAAGTAAAATTTGAGAGCACGAACTACATCCAAGTTGTGCAACAAACGTTCCTTCTTTGAAACTGGATTAGGACACAAAGAAGGCACAACTATCTCCTGGTTAATGTTTTTGTTAGAAACAACTTTTGGAAGAAAACCAGGTTTAGTACGCAAAACCACCTTATCTGCATGGAACACCAGATAAGGAGAAGAACACTGCAGAGCAGATAATTCTGAAACTCTTCTAGCAGAAGAAATTTCAACCAAAAACAAAACTTTCCAAGATAATAACTTAATATCAACGGAATGTAAGGGTTCAAACGGAACCCCCTGAAGAACTGAAAGAACTAGGTTGAGACTCCAAGGAGGAGTCAAAATTTTGTAAACAGGCTTGATTCTAACCAGAGCCTGAACAAAGGCTAGAACATCTGGCACAGCTGCCAGCTTTTTGTGAAGTAACACAGACAAGGCAGACATCTGTCCCATCAAGGAACTTGCAGATAATCCTTTTTCCAATCCTTCTCGAAGGAAGGATAGACTCTTAGGAATCTTAACCTTGTCCCAAGGGAATCCTGCAGATTCACACCAACAGATATACCAAATTATGTGGTAATTTTTCTGGTTACAGGCTTTCAGGCCTGAACAAGAGTATTAATAACAGAATCTGAGAACCCTCGCTTTGATAAGATCAAGCGTTCAATCTCCAAGCAGTCAGCTGGAGTGGGTCGAACGGACCTAGAACAAGAAGGTCTCTCAAAGGTAGCTTCCATGGTGGAGCCGATGACATATTCACCAGATCTGCATACCAAGTCCTGCGTGGCCACGCAGGAGCTATCAAAACCACCGACGCCCTCTCCTGATTGATCCTGGCTACCAGCCTGGGGATGAGAGGAAACGGCGGGAACACATAAGCTAGTTTGAAGGTCCAAGGTGCTACTAGTGCATCCACTAGAGCCGCCTTGGGATCCCTGGATCTGTACCCGTAGTGAGGAACTCTGAAGTTCTGACGAGAGGCCATCAGATCCATGTCTGGAATGCCCCACGGTTGAGTGACTTGGGCAAAGATTTCCGGATGGAGTTCCCACTCCCCCGGATGCAATGTCTGACGACTCAGAAAATCCGCTTCCCAATTTTCCACTCCTGGGATGTGGATAGCAGACAGGTGGCAGGAGTGAGACTCCGCCCATAGAATGATTTTGGTCACTTCTTCCATCGCTAGGGAACTCCTTGTTCCCCCCTGATGGTTGATGTATGAACTTGGCCCTCGCTAGCTGAGGCCAAGCTTTGAGAGCATTGAATATCGCTCTCAGTTCCAGAATATTTATTGGTAGAAGAGATTCTACCCGAGACCAAAGACCCTGAGCTTTCAGGGATCCCCAGACCGCGCCCCAGCCCATCAGACTGGCGTCGGTCGTGACAATGACCCACTCTGGTCTGCGGAAGGTCATCCCTTGTGACAGGTTGTCCAGGGACAGCCACCAACGGAATGAGTCTCTGGTCCTCTGATTTACTTGTATCTTCGGAGACAAGTCTGAATAGTCCCCATACCACTGACTGAGCATGAACAGTTGTAATGGTCTTAGATGAATGCGCACAAAAGGAACTATGTCCATTGCCGCTACCATCAAACCTATCACTTCCATGCACTGCGCTATGGAAGGAAGAGGAACGGAATGAAGTATCCGACAAGAGTCTAGAAGTTTTGTTTTTCTGGCTTCTGTCAGAAAAATCCTCATTTCAAAGGAGTCTATTATAGTTCCCAAGAAGGGAACCCTCGTTGACGGAGATAGAGAACTCTTTTTCACGTTCACTTTCCATCCGTGAGATCTGAGAAAGGCCAGGACAATGTCCGTGTGAGCCTTTACTTGAGGAAGGGGCGACGCTCGAATCAGAATGTCGTCCAAGTAAGGTACTACAGCAATGCCCCTTGGTCTTAGCACCGCCAGAAGGGACCCTAGTACCTATGAGAAAATCCTAGGAGCAGTGGCTAATCCGAAAGAAAACGCCACGAACTGGAAATGCTTGTCCAGGAATGCAAACCTTAGGAACCGATGATGTTCCTTGTGGATAGGAATATGTAGATACGCATCCTTGAAATCCACCTTGGTCATGAATTGACCTTCCTGGATGGAAGGAAGAAGTGTTCGAATGGTTTCCATCTTGAACGATGGAACCTTGAGAACTTGTTCAAGATCTAGAGATCTAAGATTGGTCTGAACGTTCCCTCTTTTTTGGGAACTATGAACAGATTGGAGTAGAACCCCATCCCTTGTTCTCCTAATGGAACAGGATGAATCACTCCCATTTTTAGCAGGTCTTCTACCCAATGTAAGAATGCCTGTCTTCTTATGTGGTCTGAAGACACTGAGACCTGTAGGAACCTCCCCCTTGGAGGAAGCCCCTTGAACTCCAGAGAATAACCTTGGGAGACTATTTCTAGCGCCCAAGGATCCAGAACATCTCTTGCCCAAGCCTGAGCGAAGAGAGAGAGTCTGCCCCCCACCAGATCCGGTCCCGGATCGGGGGCCCGCATTTCATGCTGTCTTGGTAGCAGTGGCAGGTTTCCTGGCCTGCTTTCCTTTGTTCCAGCCTTGCATAGGTCTCCAGGCTGGATTGGCTTGAGAAGTATTACCTTCCTGCTTAGAGGACGTAGCCCTTGGGGCTGATCCGTTTCTGCGAAAGGGACGAAACTTAGGTTTATTTTTGGTCTTGAAAAGACCTATCCTGAGGAAGGGCGTGGCCCTTGCCCCCAGTGATATCAGAGATAATCTCTTTCAAGTCAGGGCCAAAGAGTGTTTTCCCCTTGAAAGGAATGTCAAGCAATTTGTTCTTGGAAGACGCATCCGCTGCCCAAGATTTTAACCAAAGCGCTCTGCGCCACAATAGCAAACCCAGAATTTTTTCGCCGCTAACCTAGCCAATTGCAAGGTGGCGTCTAGGGTGAAAGAATTAGCCAATTTAAGAGCACGAATTCTGTCCATAATCTCCTCATAAGAAGAAGAATTACTAATAATCGCCTTTCCTAGCTCATCAAACTAGAAACACGCGGCTGCAGTGACAGGGACAATGCATGCAATTGGTTGTAGAAGGGAACCTTGCTGAACAAACATCTTTAGCAGACCTTCTAATTTTTTATCCATAGGATCTTGGAAAGCACAACTATCTTCTATGGGTATAGTGGCGCGCTTGTGTAGAGTAGAAACCGCCCCCTCGACCTTGGGGACTGTCTGCCGTCAGTCCTTTCTGGGGTCGACTATAGGAAAACAATTTTATAAATATGGGGGGAGGTACTAAAGGTATACCGGGCCTGTCCCATTCTTTACTAACAATGTACGCCACCCGCTTGGATATAGGAAAAGCTTCGGGGGGCCCCGGGGCCTCTAAGAACTTTTCCATTTTACATAGTGGTTCTGGAATGACCAGATAATCACAATCATCCAAATTGGATAACACCTCCTTAAGCAGAGCGCGGAGATGTTCCAACTTAAATTTAAAAGTAATCACATCAGGTTCAGCTTGTTGAGAAATGTTTCCTGAATCTGAAATTTCTCCCTCAGACAAAACCTCCCTGGCCCCCTCAGACTGGTGTAGGGGCCCTTCAGAAACCATATCATCAGCGTTCTCATGCTCTACAGAATTTTCTAAAACAGAGCAGTCGCGCTTTCGCTGATAAGTGGGCATATTGGCTAAAATGTTTTTGATAGAATTATCCATTACAGCCGTTAAATGTTGCATAGTAAGGAGTATTGGCGCACTAGATGTACTAGGGGCCTCCTGTATGGGCAAGACTGGTGTAGACGAAGGAGGGGATGATGCAGTACCATGCTTACTCCCCTCACTTGAGGAATCATCTTGGGCATCATTTTTACTAAATTTTTTTATGACATAAAATACATATAGTTAAATGAGAAGGAACCTTGGTTTCCCCACAGTCAGAACACAATCTATCTGGTAGTTCAGACATGTTAAACAGGCATAAACTTGATAACAAAGCACAAAAAACGTTTTAAAATAAAACCGTTACTGTCACTTTAAATTTTAAACTAAACACACTTTATTACTGCAATTGCGAAAAAGTATGAAGGAATTGTTCAAAATTCACCAAAATTTCACCACAGTGTCTTAAAGCCTTAAAAGTATTGCACACCAAATTTGGAAGCTTTAACCCTTAAAATAACGGAACCGGAGCCGTTTTTATATTTAACCCCTTTACAGTCCCTGGAATCTGCTTTGCTGAGACCCAACCAAGCCCAAAGGGGAATACGATACCAAATGATGCCTTCAGAAAGACTTTTCTATGTATCAGAGCTCCACACACATGCAGCTGCATGCCATGCTGTCCTCAAAAACAAGTGCGCCATACCGGCGCGAAAATGAGGCTCTGACTATGATTAGGGAAAGCCCCTAAAGAATAAGGTGTCTAAAACAGTGCCTGCCGATATAATCATATCAAAATACCCAGAATAAATGATTCCTCAAGGCTAAATATGTGTAAATAATGAATCGATTTAGCCCAGAAAAAGTCTACAGTCTTAATAAGCCCTTGTGAAGCCCTTATTTACTATCTTAATAAACATGGCTTACCGGATCCCATAGGGAAAATGACAGCTTCCAGCATTACATCGTCTTGTTAGAATGTGTCATACCTCAAGCAGTAAGAGACTGCACACTGTTCCCCCAACTGAAGTTAATTGCTCTCAACAGTCCTGTGTGGAACAGCCATGGATTTTAGTTACGGTGCTAAAATCATTTTCCTCATACAAACAGAAATCTTCATCTCTTTTCTGTTTCTGAGTAAATAGTACATACCAGCACTATTTTAAAATAACAAACTCTTGATTGAATAATAAAAACTACAGTTAAACACTAAAAAACTCTAAGCCATCTCCGTGGAGATGTTGCCTGTACAACGGCAAAGAGAATGACTGGGGTAGGCGGAGCCTAGGAGGGATCATGTGACCAGCTTTGCTGGGCTCTTTGCCATTTCCTGTTGGGGAAGAGAATATCCCACAAGTAAGGATGACGCCGTGGACCGGACACACCTATGTTGGAGAAATCTGTCCCTTCAAGGAACTTGCAGATAATCCTTTCTCCAATCCTTCTTGAAGAAAGGATAGAATCTTAGGAATCTTTACCTTGTCCCAAGGGAATCCTTTAGATTCACACCAACAGATATATTTTTTCCATATTTTGTGGTAAATTTTTCTAGTTACAGGCTTTCTGGCCTGAACAAGAGTATCAATAACAGAATCTGAGAACCCTCGTTTTGATAAGATCAAGCGTTCAATCTCCAAGCAGTCAGCTGGAGTGAGACCAGATTCGGATGTTCGAACGGACCTTGAACAAGAAGGTCTCGTCTCAAAGGTAGCTTCCATGGTGGAGCCGATGACATATTCACCAGATCTGCATACCAAGTCCTGCGTGGCCACGCAGGAGCTATCAAGATCACCGACGCCCTCTCCTGATTGATCCTGGCTATCAGCCTGGGGATGAGAGGAAACGGCGGGAATACATAAGCTAGTTTGAAGGTCCAAGGTGCTACTAGTGCATCTACTAGAGTCGCCTTGGGATCCCTGGATCTGGACCCGTAGCAAGGAACCTTGAAGTTCTGCCGAGAGGCCATCAGATCCATGTCTGGAATGCCCCACAGTTGAGTAATTTGGGCAAAGATTTCCGGATGGAGTTCCCACTCCCCCGGATGTAATGTCTGACGACTCAGAAAATCCGCTTCCCAATTTTCCACTCCTGGGATGTGGATTGCAGACAGGTGGCAGGAGTGAGTCTCCGCCCATTGAATGATTTTGGTCACTTCTTCCATCGCCAGGGAACTCCTTGTTCCCCCCTGATGGTTGATGTACGCAACAGTCGTCATGTTGTCTGATTGAAACCGTATGAACTTGGCCTTTGCTAGCTGAGGCCAAGCCTTGAGAGCATTGAATATCGCTCTCAGTTCCAGAATATTTATCGGTAGAAGAGATTCTTCCCGAGACCAAAGACCCTGAGCTTTCAGGGATCCCCAGACCGCGCCCCAGCCCATCAGACTGGCGTCGGTCGTGACAATGACCCACTCTGGTCTGCGGAAGGTCATCCCTTGTGACAGGTTGTCCAGGGACAGCCACCAACGGAGTGAGTCTCTGGTCCTCTGATTTACTTGTATCTTCGGAGACAAGTCTGTATAGTCCCCATTCCACTGACTGAGCATGCACAGTTGTAATGGTCTTAGATGAATGCGCGCAAAAGGAACTATGTCCATTGCCGCTACCATCAAACCTATTACTTCCATGCACTGCGCTATGGAAGGAAGAGGAACGGAATGAAGTGTTTGACAAGAGTTTAGAAGTTTTGTTTTTCTGGCCTCTGTCAGAAAAATCCTCATTTCTAAGGAGTCTATTATTGTTCCCAAGAAGGGAACCCTTGTCGACGGAGATAGAGAACTCTTTTCCACGTTCACTTTCCATCCGTGAGATCTGAGAAAGGCCAGGACTATGTCCGTGTGAGCCTTTGCTTGAGGAAGGGACGACGCTTGAATCAGAATGTCGTCCAAGTAAGGTACTACTGCAATGCCCCTTGGTCTTAGCACCGCTAGAAGGGACCCTAGTACCTTTGTGAAAATCCTTGGAGCAGTGGCTAATCCGAAAGGAAGCGCCCCGAACTGGTAATGCTTGTCCAGGAATGCGAACCTTAGGAACCGATGATGTTCCTTGTGGATAGGAATATGTAGATACGCATCCTTTAAATCCACCGTGGTCATGAATTGACCTTCCTGGATGGAAGGAAGAATTGTTCGAATGGTTTCCATTTTGAACGATGGAACCTTGAGAAACTTGTTTAAGATCTTGAGATCTAAGATTGGTCTGAACGTTCCCTCTTTTTTGGGAACTATGAACAGATTGGAGTAGAACCCCATCCCTTGTTCTCCTAATGGAACAGGATGAATCACTCCCATTTTTAACAGGTCTTCTACACAATGTAAGAATGCCTGTCTCTTTATGTGGTCTGAAGACAATTGAAACCTGTGGAACCTCCCCCTTGGGGGAAGCCCCTTGAATTCCAGAAGATAACCTTGGGAGACTATTTCTAGTGCCCAAGGATCCAGAACATCTCTTGCCCAAGCCTGAGCGGAGAGAGAGTCTGCCCCCCACCAGATCCGGACCCGGATCGGGGGCCAACATTTCATGCTGTCTTGGTAGCAGTGGCAGGTTTCTTGGCCTGCTTTCCCTTGTTCCAGCCTTGCATTGGTCTCCATGCTGGCTTGGCTTGAGAAGTATTACCCTCTTGCTTAGAGGACGTAGCACTTGGGGCTGGTCCGTTTCTACGAAAGGGACGAAAATTAGGTTTATTTTTGGCCTTGAAAGACCTATCCTGAGGAAGGGCGTGGCCCTTACCCCCAGTGATATCAGAGATAATCTCTTTCAAGTCAGGGCCAAACAGCGTTTTCCCCTTGAAAGGAATGTTAAGGAGTTTGTTCTTGGAAGACGCATCCGCTGACCAAGATTTCAACCAAAGCGCTCTACGCGCCACAATAGCAAACCCAGAATTCTTCGCCGCTAACCTAGCCAATTGCAAAGTGGCGTCTAGGGTGAAAGAATTAGCCAATTTGAGAGCACGGATTCTGTCCATAATCTCCTCATAAGGAGGAGAATCACTATCGATCGCCTTTACTAGCTCATCGAACCAGAAACACGCGGCTGTAGTGACAGGGACAATGCATGAAATTGGTTGTAGAAGGTAACCTTGCTGAACAAACATCTTTTTAAGCAAACCTTCTAATTTTTTTATCCATAGGATCTTTGAAAGCACAACTATCTTCTATGGGTATAGTGGTGCGTTTGTTTAAAGTAGAAACCGCTCCCTCGACCTTGGGGACAGTCTGCCATAAGTCCTTTCTAGGGTCGACCATAGGAAACAATTTTTTAAATATGGGGGGAGGGACGAAAGGTATATCGGGCCTTTCCCATTCTTTATTTACAATGTCCGCCACCCGCTTGGGTATAGGAAAAGCTTCTGGGAGCCCCGGGACCTCTAGGAACTTGTCCATTTTACATAGTTTCTCTGGGATGATCAAATTCTCACAATCATCCAGAGTGGATAATACCTCCTTAAGCAGAGCGCGGAGATGTTCCAACTTAAATTTAAATGTAATCACATCGGGTTCAGCTTGTTGAGAAATTTTCCCTGAATCTGAAATTTCTCCCTCAGACAAAACCTCCCTGGCCCCCTCAGACTGGTGTAGGGGCATTTCAGAACCATTATCATCAGCGTCCTCATGCTCTTCAGTATCTAAAACAGAGCAGTCGCGCTTACGCTGATAAGTGGGCATTTTGGCTAAAATGTTTTTGATAGAATTATCCATTACAGCCGTTAATTGTTGCATAGTAAGGAGTATTGGCGCGCTAGATGTACTAGGGGCCTCCTGAGTGGGCAAGACTCGTGTAGACGAAGGAGGGAATGATGCAGTACCATGCTTACTCCCCTCACTTGAGGAATCATCTTGGGCATCATTTTCAGTGTCACATAAATCACATTTATTTAAATGAGAAGGAACCTTGGCTTCCCCACATTCAGAACACAGTCTATCTGGTAGTTCAGACATGTTAAACAGGCATAAACTTGATAACAAAGTACAAAAAACGTTTTAAAATAAAACCGTTACTGTCACTTTAAATTTTAAACTGAACACACTTTATTACTGCAATTGCGAAAAAGTATGAAGGAATTGTTCAAAATTCACCAAAATTTCACCACAGTGTCTTAAAGCCTTAAAAGTATTGCACACCAAATTTGGAAGCTTTAACCCTTAAAATAACGGAACCGGAGCCGTTTTTAACTTTAACCCCTTTACAGTCCCTGGTATCTGCTTTGCTGAGACCCAACCAAGCCCAAAGGGGAATACGATACCAAATGACGCCTTCAGAAAGTCTTTTCTATGTATCAGAGCTCCTCACACATGCGACTGCATGTCATGCTGCTCAAAAACAAGTGCGCAATACCGGCGCGAAAATGAGGCTCTGCCTATGATTAGGGAAAGCCCCTAGAGAATGAGGTGTCTAAAACAGTGCCTGCCGATATTATTTAACAAAAATACCCAGATTAAATGATTCCTCAAGGTTAAATATGTGTAATATATGAATCGATTTAGCCCAGAAAATGTCTACAGTCTTAATAAGCCCTTGTGAAGCCCTTATTTACTGTCTGAATAAAAATGGCTTACCGGATCCCATAGGGAAAATGACAGCTTCCAGCATTACATCGTCTTGTTAGAATGTGTCATACCTCAAGCAGCAAAAGACTGCTCACTGTTCCCCCAACTGAAGTTAATTCCTCTCAAAAGTCCTGTGTGGAACAGCCATGGATTTTAGTAACGGTTGCTAAAATCATTTTCCTCATACAAACAGAAATCTTCATCTCTTTTCTGTTTCAGAGTAAATAGTACATACCAGCACTATTTTAAAATAACAAACTCTTGATTGAATAATAAAAACTACAGTTAAACACTAAAAAAACTCTAAGCCATCTCCGTGGAGATGTTGCCTGTACAACGGCAAAGAGAATGACTGGGGTAGGCGGAGCCTAGGAGGGATCATGTGACCAGCTTTGCTGGGCTCTTTGCCATTTCCTGTTGGGGAAGAGAATATCCCACAAGTAAGGATGACGCCGTGGACCGGACACACCTATGTTGGAGAAATTATGTTTTCTTCTGTTAAGTGTGATCAGTCCACGGGTCATCATTACTTCTGGGATACCAATACCAAAGCAAAAGTACACGGATGACGGGAGGGATAGGCAGGCTCTTTATACAGAAGGAACCACTGCCTGAAGAACCTTTCTCCCAAAAATAGCCTCCGAAGAAGCAAAAGTGTCAAATTTGTAAAATTTGGAAAAAGTATGACGCGAAGACCAAGTTGCAGCCTTGCAAATCTGCTCAACAGAGGCCTCATTCTTGAAGGCCCAAGTGGAAGCCACAGCTCTAGTAGAATGAGCTGTAATTCTTTCAGGAGGCTGCTGTCCAGCAGTCTCATAAGCTAAACGAATTATGCTACGAAGCCAAAAAGAAAGAGAGGTAGCAGAAGCTTTTTGACCTCTCCTCTGCCCAGAGTAAACGACAAACAGAGAAGACGTTTGTCGAAATTCCTTAGTTGCCTGTAAGTAAAATTTTAGAGCACGGACTACATCCAGGTTGTGCAGTAGACGCTCCTTCTTCGAAGAAGGATTTGGGCACAAAGAAGGAACAACAATCTCTTGATTGATATTCCTGTTAGTAACTACCTTAGGTAAGAACCCAGGTTTAGTACGCAGAACTACCTTATCCGAATGAAAAATCAAATAAGGAGAATCACAATGTAAGGCTGATAATTCAGAGACTCTTCGAGCCGAGGAAATAGCCATCAAAAATAGAACTTTCCAAGACAACAACTTTATATCAATGGAATGAAGGGGTTCAAACGGAACGCCCTGTAAAACATTAAGAACAAGGTTTAAACTCCATGGTGGAGCAACAGATTTAAACACAGGCTTAATCCTGGCCAAAGCCTGACAAAAAGCCTGGACGTCAGAAACTTCTGACAGACGTTTGTGTAACATAATGGACAGAGCTGAGATCTGTCCCTTTAATGAACTAGCAGATAAACCCTTTTCTAAACCTTCTTGTAGAAAAGACAATATCCTAGGAATCCTAACCTTACTCCAAGAGTAACCTTTGGATTCACACCAATATAGGTATTTACGCCATATCTTATGGTAAATCTTTCTGGTAACAGGTTTCCTAGCCTGTATTAAGGTATCAATAACTGACTCAGAAAACCCACGTCTTGATAAAATCAAGCGTTCAATTTCCAAGCAGTCAGCTTCAGAGAAGTTAGATTTTGATGTTTGAAGGGACCCTGTATCAGAAGGTCCTGTTTCAGAGGTAGAGACCAAGGTGGACAGGATGACATGTCCACCAGGTCTGCATACCAAGTCCTGCGTGGCCACGCAGGTGCTATTAGAATCACTGATGCTCTCTCTTGTTTGATTCTGGCAATTAATCGAGGAAGCATCGGGAAGGGTGGAAACACGTAAGCCATCCTGAAGTCCCAAGGTGCTGTCAGGGCATCTATCAGGACTGCTCCTGGATCCCTGGATCTGGACCCGTAACGAGGAAGCTTGGCGTTCTGTCGAGACGCCATGAGATCTATCTCTGGTTTGCCCCAACGTCGAAGTATTTGGGCAAAGACCTCCGGATGGAGTTCCCACTCCCCCGGATGAAAAGTCTGACGACTTAAGAAATCCGCCTCCCAGTTCTCCACTCCCGGGATGTGGATTGCTGACAGGTGGCAAGAGTGAGACTCTGCCCAGCGAATTATCTTTGATACTTCCATCATAGCTAGGGAGCTTCTTGTCCCTCCCTGATGGTTGATGTAAGCTAGAGTCGTGATGTTGTCCGACTGAAACCTGATGAACCCCCGAGTTGTCAACTGGGGCCAAGCCAGGAGGGCATTGAGAACTGCTCTCAATTCCAGAATGTTTATTGGCAGGAGACTCTCCTCCTGACTCCATTGTCCCTGAGCCTTCAGAGAATTCCAGACGGCACCCCAACCTAGAAGGCTGGCGTCTGTTACAATTGTCCAGTCTGGTCTGCTGAATGGCATCCCCCTGGACAGATGTGGCCGAGAAAGCCACCATAGAAGAGAATTTCTGGTCTCTTGATCCAGATTCAGAGAAGGGGATAAGTCTGAGTAATCCCCATTCCACTGACTTAGCATGCACAGTTGCAGTGGTCTGAGGTGTAAGCGTGCAAAGGGTACTATGTCCATTGCCGCTACCATTAAGCCGATTACCTCCATGCATTGAGCCACTGACGGGTGTTGAATGGAATGAAGGGTGCGGCAAGCACTTTGAAGTCTTGTTAGCCTGTCCTCTGTCAGGTAAATCTTCATTTCTACAGAATCTATAAGAGTCCCCAGGAAGGAAACTCTTGTGAGTGGAACGAGTGAACTTTTCTTTTCGTTCACCTTCCATCCATGTGACCTTAGAAATGCCAGTACTAACTCTGTATGAGACTTGGCAGTTTGAAAGCTTGAAGCTTGTATCAGAATGTCGTCTAGGTATGGAGCTACCGAGATTCCTCGCGGTCTTAGTACCGCCAGAAGAGCACCCAGAACCTTTGTGAAGATTCTTGGAGCTGTAGCCAATCCGAATGGAAGAGCCACAAACTGGTAATGCCTGTCTAGGAAGGCAAACCTTAGGTACCGGTAATGATCTTTGTGAATCGGTATGTGAAGGTAAGCATCTTTTAAATCAACAGTGGTCATGTACTGACCCTCTTGGATCATAGGTAAAATTGTCCGAATAGTCTCCATCTTGAACGATGGAACTCTTAGGAATTTGTTTAGGATCTTTAAGTCCAGGATTGGTCTGAAAGTTCCCTCTTTTTTGGGAACCACAAACAGATTTGAGTAAAACCCCTGTCCCTGTTCCGATCGTGGAACTGGATGGATTACTCCCATTAACAAGAGCTCTTGTACGCAGCGTAGAAACGCCTCTTTCTTTGTCTGGATTGTTGACAATCTTGACAGATGAAATCTCTCTCTTGGAGGAGAGTATTTGAAGTCCAGAAGGTATCCCTGAGATATTATATCTAGCGCCCAGGGATCCTGGACATCTCTTGCCCAAGCCTGGGCGAAGAGAGAAAGTCTGCCCCCCACTAGATCCGATCCCGGATCGGGGGCCCTCAATTCATGCTGTTTTAGGGGCAGCAGCAGGTTTCCTGGTCTGCTTGCCCTTGTTCCAGGACTGGTTAGGTTTCCAGCCTTGTCTGTAGCGAGCAACAGCTCCTTCCTGTTTTGGTGCAGAGGAAGTTGATGCTGCTCCTGCTTTGAAATTACGAAAGGAACGAAAATTAGACTGTCTAGCCTTAGCTTTGGCTTTGTCCTGAGGCAGGGCATGGCCTTTATCTCCTGTAATGTCAGCGATAATCTCTTTCAACCCGGGCCCGAATAAGGTCTGCCCTTTGAAAGGTATATTAAGCAATTTAGAAGTAACATCAGCTGACCAGGATTTTAGCCACAGCGCCCTGCGTGCCTGAATGGCGAATCCTGAATTCTTCGCCGTAAGTTTAGTTAGATGTACTACGGCCTCCGAAATGAATGAATTAGCTAGTTTAAGGACTCTAAGCCTGTCCGTAATGTCGTCCAGAGTAGCTGAACTAATGTTCTCTTCCAGAGACTCAATCCAGAATGCCGCTGCAGCCGTGATCGGCGCAATGCATTGCAAGGGGTTGCAATATAAAACCTTGTTGAACCAACATTTTCTTAAGGTAACCCTCTAATTTTTTATCCATTGGATCTGAAAAAGCACAGCTATCCTCCACCGGGATAGTGGTACGCTTAGCTAAAGTAGAAACTGCTCCCTCCACCTTAGGGCGTCTATTGGAAACATTTTTCTAAATATCGGAGGGGGTGAGAACGGCACACCGGGTCTATCCCACTCCTTAGTAACAATTTCAGTAAGTCTCTTAGGTATAGGAAAAACCTCAGTACTCGCCGGTACCGCAAAATATTTATCCAACCTACACATTTTCTCTGGTATTGCAACTGTGTTACAATCATTCAGAGCCGCTAACACCTCCCCTAGTAATACACGGAGGTTTTCCAGTTTAATTTTAAAATTTGAAATATCTGAATCCAGTCTGTTTGGATCAGAACCGTCACCCACAGAATGAAGCTCTCCGTCCTCATGTTCTGCCACCTGTGACGCAGTGTCTGACATGGCCCTAATATTATCAGCGCACTCTGTTCTCACCCCAGAGTGATCACGCTTACCTCTTAGTTCTGGTAATTTAGCCAAAACTTCAGTCATAACAGTAGCCATATCCTGTAATGTGATTTGTAATGGCCGCCCAGATGTACTCGGCGCTACAATATCACGCACCTCCCGAGCGGGAGATGCAGGTACTGACACGTGAGGCGAGTTAGTCGGCATAACTCTCCCCTCGTTGTTTGGTGAAATTTGTTCAATTTGTACAGATTGACTTTTATTTAAAGTAGCATCAATACAGTTAGTACATAAATTTCTATTGGGCTCCACTTTGGCATTGCAACAAATGACACAGGTATCTTCCTCTGAATCAGACATGTTTAACACACTAGCAAATAAACTTGCAACTTGGAATACAATTCAATTAGAATAATATTAAAAACGTACTGTGCCTTTAAGAAGCACAGAAGATCTATGACAGTTGAAAATTAATAAATTGAAACAGTTATAGGCTCAATCCTTGTAAACAACACAACTTTAGCAAAGGTTTAATCCCATTAGCAAAGATAACAAATTCTGAAAGCAGGAAACAAATTACAGAATAAACGTTTTTTATCTCAGTCAACTATAATTCTCACAGCTCTGCTGAGAGAAATTACCTCCCTCAAAATAAGTTTTGAAGACCCCTGAGCTCTGTAGAGATGAACCGGATCATGCAGGAAATACAATGAGCTGCTGACTGAAATATCTGATGCGTAGCAAAAGCGCCAAAAAACGGCCCCTCCCCCTCACACACAGCAGTGAGAGAGAACAGAAACTGTCAGAAAAAAGATTATGCAACTGCCAAGTGGAAAAATAGTGCCCAAACATTTATTCACTCAGTACCTCAGCAAATGAAAACGATTTTACATTCCAGCAAAAACGTTAAACATAATCTCTAGTTATTAAACAGCTTTATGTACTTCTTACAGTGTAATTCTAGTGAAGTACCATTCCCCAGAATACTGAAGTGTAAAGTATACATACATGACATTATATCGGTATGGCAGGATTTTCTCATCAATTCCATTGTCAGAAAATAAAAGCTGCTACATACCTCTATGCAGATTCATCTGCCCGCTGTCCCCTGATCTGAAGTTTACCTCTCCTCAGATGGCCGAGAAACAGCAATATGATCTTAACTACTCCGGCTAAAATCATAGCAAAAACTCTGGTAGATTCTTCTTCAAACTCTGCCAGAGAGGTAATAACACACTCCGGTGCTATTTTAAAATAACAAACTTTTGATTGAAGATATAAAACTAAGTATAATCACCATAGTCCTCTCACACATCCTATCTAGTCGTTGGGTGCAAGAGAATGACTGGGAGTGACGTAGAGGGGAGGAGCTATATGCAGCTCTGCTGGGTGAATCCTCTTGCACTTCCTGTTGGGGAGGAGTAATATCCCAGAAGTAATGATGACCCGTGGACTGATCACACTTAACAGAAGAAAAGGACTTTCCAAGACAAAAGTTTTATATCTATGGAATGAAGAGGTTCAAACGGAACTCCTTGAAGAACCTTAAGAACCAAATTTAAGCTCCATGGTGGAGCAACAGGTTTGAACACAGGCTTGATTCTGACTAAAGCCTGAACGTCTGGAACATCTGCCAGACGCTTGTGCAAAAGGACAGAACAGAAATCTGTCCCTTTAAGGAACTAGCTGACAAACCCTTTTCCAAGCCTTCTTGGAGAAAGGATAATATCCTGGGAATCCTGACCTTATTCCATAAATAACCCTTGGATTCGCACCAATAAAGATATTTACGCCATATCTTATGGTAAATTCTCCTAGTGACAGGCTTTCGTGCCTGTATTAAGGTATCAATGACTGACTCGGAGAAGCCACGCTTTGATAAAATCAAGCGTTCAATCTCCATGCAGTCAGTCAGTCTCAGAGAAATTAGATTTGGATGGAGGAAGGGACCCTGAAGTAGAAGGTCCTGTCTCAGAGGCAGAGTCCATGGTGGCAATGATGACATGCCCACTAGATCTGCATACCAGGTCCTGCGTGGCCACGCAGGCGCTATTAGAATCACCGATGCTCTCTCCTGCTTGATCTTGGCAATCAAACGAGGGAGCAGAGGAAACGGTGGAAACACATAAGCCAGGTTGAACAACCAGGGCGCTGCTAGAGTGTCAATGGCATCAGAGACAAAAGAATTGGCTAGCTTAAGTGCCCTAAGTTTGCCAAGTATGTCATCCAATGGAGTCGCTACCTGTAAGGCCTCTTCCAGAGACTCAAACCAGAACACCACCGCAGCAGTGACAGGGGCAATGCATGCAAGGGGGCTGTAGGATAAAACCTTGTTGACAAAATATTTTCTTAAGGTAACCTAATTTTTTATCCATTGGATCTGAAAAAGCACAACTGTCCTCGACAGGAATAGCAGTACGCTTTGCTAAAGTAGAAACTGCTCCTTCCACCTTAGGGACTGTCTGCTATAAGTCCCGTGTGGTGGCGTCAATCGGAAACATTTTTCTAAAAATAGGAGGGGGGGAAAACGGCACACCGGGTCTATCCCACTCCTTATTAATAATTTCTGTAAACCTTTTAGGTATTGGAAAAACATCAGTACACACCGGCACTGCGTAGTATTTATCCAATCTACACAATTTCTCTGGCACTGCAATTGTGTCACAGTCATTCAGAGCAGCTAAAACCTCTTTAAGTAATACACGGAGGTGTTCAAGCTTAAATTTAAATGTAGAAATATCAGAATCAGGGATTCTCCCTGAATCAGAAACATCACCCACAGACTGAAGTTCCCCTTCTTCAGCTTCAGCATATTGTGAGGCAGTATCAGACATGGTTCTTGAAGCGTCAGTATGCTCTGTATTTAGTCTAACCCCAGAGTTATCTCGCTTTCCTCTAAATTCAGGTAGTCTGGCTAATACTGCTGACAGTGTATTATCCATGACCGCTGCCATGTCTTGTAAAGTAAACGCTATGGGTGCCCTTGATGTACTTGGCGCCATTTCAGCGTGAGTCCCTTGAGCGGGAGTCAAAGAATCTGACACGTGGGGAGAGTTAGTCGGCATAACTTCCCCCTCGTTAGATTCCTCTGGTGATAAATTTTTTAAAGACATAATATGATCTTTATTACTTAGAGTGAAGTCAGTACAATTGGTACACATTCTAAGAGGGGGTTCCACCATGGCCTTTAAACATAATGAACAAGGAGTTTCCTCTATGTCAGACATGTTTATACAGACTAGCAATGAGACTAGCAAGCTTGGAAAACACTTTAATTCAAGTTAACAAGCAATATAAAAAAACGGTACTGTGCCTTTAAGAGAAACAAATTTTGTCAAAATTTGAAAAACAATAAAAAAAGGCAGTTACACAAACGAAATTTTTACAATGTATGTAATAGGCTAACATAGCATTGCACCCACTTGCAAATGGATGATTAACCCCTTAGTTAAAAAAACAGATAAAAAAAACGACAGACTTTTTTTTAACAGTCCCAGCAAAGTGCCACAGCTTTACTGTGGCTCCTACCTTCCCCAATAAACGATTTTAGGCTCTTTAGAGATGTCCTGTAGCATTCAGGGGACTCCTGAGGAAAACTGGATGTCTCAGTCTGTAATTTTAACTGCGCAAAAAAGCGCTAAAATAGGCCCCTCCCACTCATATTACAACAGTGGAAAACCTCAGGAAACTGTTTCTAGGCAAAAATACAGCCAGCCATGTGGAAAAAACTAGGCCCCAATAAGTTTTATCACCAAGCATATATAAAAAACGATTAAACATGCCAGCAAACGTTTTATATAGCATATCTATAAGGGTATTAGCCCTGAGAGTAAGCATGATACCAGTCGTTATTAAATCACTGTATTCAGGCTTAACTTACATTTATCAGGATTCAGCAGCATTTTCTAGCATTTCCAATCCTAGAAAAAATCATAACTGCACATACCTGATAGCAGAATAAACTGCACGCCATTCTCCCTCTGAAGTTACCTCACTCCTCAGACATGTGTGAGAACAGCAATGGATCTTAGTTACAACCTGCTAAGATCATAGAAAAAACTCAGGCAAATTCTTCTTCTATCTTTGCCTGAGAAAAAAACATAATTTATGCTTACCTGATAAATTCCTTTCTTCTGTAGTGTGATCAGTCCACGGGTCATCATTACTTGTGGGATATTAACTGCTCCCCTACAGGAAGTGCAAGAGGATTCACCCAGCAGAGTTGCTATATAGCTCCTCCCCTCTACGTCACCTCCAGTCATTCGACCAAGGACCAACGAGAAAGGAGAAGCCAAGGGTGTAGTGGTGACTGGAGTATAATTTAAAAAATATTTACCTGCCTTAAAAAACAGGGCGGGCCGTGGACTGATCACACTACAGAAGAAAGGAATTTATCAGGTAAGCATAAATTATGTTTTCTTCTGTTAAGTGTGATCAGTCCACGGGTCATCATTACTTGTGGGATACCAATACCAAAGCAAAAGTACACGGATGACGGGAGGGATAGGCAGGCTCTTTATACAGAAGGAACCACTGCCTGAAGAACCTTTCTCCCAAAAATAGCCTCCGAGGAAGCAAAAGTGTCAAATTTGTAAAATTTGGAAAAAGTATGAAGCGAAGACCAAGTTGCAGCCTTGCAAATCTGTTCAACAGAGGCCTCATTCTTAAAGGCCCAAGTGGAAGCCACAGCTCTAGTGGAATGAGCTGTAATTCTTTCAGGAGGCTGCTGTCCAGCAGTCTCATAAGCTAAACGAATTATGCTACGAAGCCAAAAAGAGAGAGAGGTAGCAGAAGCTTTTTGACCTCTCCTCTGACCAGAGTAAACGACAAACAGGGAAGACGTTGGTCGAAAATCTTTAGTTGCCTGTAAATAAAATTTAAGGGCACGAACTACATCCAGATTGTGCAAAAGACGTTCCTTCCTCGAAGAAGGATTTGGGCACAAGGATGGAACAACAATCTCCTGATTGATATTCCTGTTAGTGACTACCTTAGGTAAGAACCCAGGCTTAGTACGCAGAACTACCTTATCCGAGTGAAAAATCAAATAAGGAGAATCACAATGTAAGGCTGATAACTCAGAGACTCTTCGAGCCGAGGAAATAGCCATTAAAAATAGAACTTTCCAAGATAACAACTTTATATCAATGGAATGAAGGGGTTCAAACGGAACACCCTGTAAAACGTTAAGAACAAGGTTTAAACTCCATGGTGGAGCAACAGCTTTAAACACAGGTTTAATCCTGGCCAAAGCCTGACAAAAAGCCTGAACGTCTGGAACTTCTGACAGACGCTTGTGTAACAGAATGGACAGAGCTGAGATCTGTCCCTTTAAGGAACTAGCGGATAACCCCTTTTCTAAACCTTCTTGTAGAAAAGACAATATCCTAGGAATCCTAACCTTACTCCAAGAGTAACCTTTGGATTCGCACCAATATAGGTATTTACGCCATATTTTATGGTAAATCTTTCTGGTAACAGGCTTCCTAGCCTGTATTAAGGTATCAATAACTGACTCAGAAAAACCACGCTTTGATAAGATCAAGCGTTCAATTTCCAAGCAGTCAGCTTCAGAGAAGTTAGATTTTGATGTTTGAAAGGACCCTGAATCAGAAGGTCCTGTTTCAGAGGTAACGACCAAGGTGGACAGAATGACATGTCCACCAGATCTGTATACCAAGTCCTGCGTGGCCATGCAGGCGCTATTAGAATCACTGATGCTTTCTCCTGTTTGATTCTGGCAATCAATCGAGGAAGCATCGGGAAAGGTGGAAACACATGAGCCATCCTGAAGGTCCATGGTGCTGTCAAGGCATCTATCAGGACCGCTCCCGGATCCCTGGATCTGGACCCGTAGCGCGGAAGCTTGGCGTTCTGTCGAGACGCCATGAGATCTATCTCTGGTTTGCCCCAACGTCAAAGTATTTGGGCAAAGACCTCTGGATGAAGTTCCCACTCCCCCGGATGAAAAGTCTGACGACTTAAGAAATCCGCCTCCCAGTTCTCCACTCCCGGGATGTGGATTGCAGACAGGTGGCAAGAGTGAGACTCTGCCCAGCGAATTATCTTCGATACTTCCATCATTGCTAGGGAGCTTCTTGTCCCTCCCTGATGGTTGATATAAGCTACAGTCGTGATGTTGTCCGACTGGAACCTGATGAACCCCCGAGTTGCTAACTGGGGCCAAGCCAGAAGAGCATTGAGGACTGCTCTCAATTCCAGAATGTTTATTGGAAGAAGACTCTCCTCCTGATTCCATAGTCCCTGAGCCTTCAGAGAATTCCAGACAGCGCCCCAACCTAGTAGGCTGGCGTCTGTTGTTACAATTGACCAGTCTGGCCTGCTGAATGGCATTCCCCTGGACAGATGTGGTCGATAAAGCCACCATAGAAGAGAATTTCTGGTCTCTTGAATGGAATGAAGGACACGGCATGCACTTTGAAGTTTTGTTAACCTGTCCTCTGTCAGGTAAATCTTAATTTCTACAGAATCTATCAGAGTCCCCAGGAAGGGAACTCTTGTGAGTGGAAAGAGAGAACTTTTCTCTTCGTTCACTTTCCATCCATGCGACCTTAGAAATGCCAGTACTATCTCTGTATGAGATTTGGCAGTTTGAAAGCTTGAAGCTTGTATCAGTATGTCGTCTAAGTACGGAGCTACTGAAATTCCTCGCGGTCTTAGTACCGCCAGAAGAGTGCCCAGAACCTTTGTGAAGATTCTTGGAGCCGTAGCCAGTCCGAATGGAAGAGCTACAAACTGGTAATGCCTGTCTAAAAAGGCAAACCTTAGATACCGGTAATGACTTCTGTGAATCGGTATGTGAAGGTAAGCATCCTTTAAATCCACTGTGGTCAAGTACTGACCCTCTTGGATCATGGGCAAAATTGTTCGAATAGTTTCCATCTTGAACGATGGAACTCTTAGGAATTTGTTTAGGATCTTTAAATCCAAGATTGGCCTGAAGGTTCCCTCTTTTTTGGGAACTACAAACAGATTTGAGTAAAACCCTTGTCCCAACCGCGGAACTGGATGGATCACTCCCATTAATAAAAGATCTTGTACGCAGCGTAGAAACGCTTCCTTCTTTGTTAGGTTTGTTGACAACCTTGACAGATGAAATCTCCCTCTTGGGGGAGAGGATTTGAAGTCCAGAAGGTATCCCTGAGATATGATCTCTAACGCCCAGGGATCCTGAACATCTCTTGCCCAAGCCTGGGCGAAGAGGGAAAGTCTGCCCCCCACTAGATCCGGTCCCGGATCGGGGGCCCTCAATTCATGCTGTCTTAGGGGCAGCAGCAGGTTTTCTGGCCTGTTTGCCCCTGTTCCAGGACTGGTTAGGTTTCCAGCCTTGTCTGTAGCGAGCAACAGCTCCTTCCTGTTTTGGTGCAGAGGAAGTTGATGCTGCTCCTGCTTTGAAATTACGAAAGGAACGAAAATTGGACTGTCTAGCCTTGGCTTTGGCCTTGTCCTGAGGCAGGGCATGACCTTTACCTCCTGTAATGTCATCAATAATCTCTTTCAAGCCGGGCCCGAATAAGGTCTGCCCTTTGAAAGGAATATTAAGCAATTTAGATTTAGACGTAACATCAGCTGACCAGGATTTTAGCCACAGAGCTCTGCGTGCCTGAATGGCGAATCCTGAATTTTTAGCCGCAAGTTTAGTTAAATGTACTACGGCATCTGAAATAAATGAATTAGCTAACTTAAGGAATTTAAGTTTGTGTGTGATGTCATCTAGTGTGGATGATTGAAGTGTCTCTTCCAGAGACTCAAACCAAAATGCTGCTGCAGCCGTGACAGGCGCAATACATGCAAGAGGTTGCAATATAAACCCTTGTTGAACAAACATTTTCTTAAGGTAACCCTCTAATTTTTTATCCATTGGATCTGAAAAAGCACAGCTATCCTCCACTGGGATAGTGGTACGCTTAGCTAAAGTAGAAACTGCTCCCTCCACCTTAGGGACCATTTGCCATAAGTCCCGTGTGGCGGCGTCTATTGGAAACATCTTTCTGAATATAGGAGGGGGTGAGAAAGGCACACCGGGTCTATCCCACTCCTTAGTAACAATGTCAGTAAGTCTCTTAGGTATAGGAAAAACGTCAGTACTCGTCGGTACCGCAAAATATTTATCCAACCTACACATTTTTTCTGGGATTGCAACTGTGTTACAATCATTCAGAGCCGCTAATACCTCCCCTAGTAACACACGGAGGTTCTCAAGCTTAAATTTAAAATTTGAAATGTCTGAGTCCAGTTTATTTGGATCAGAACCGTCACCCACAGAATGAAGCTCTCCGTCTTCATGTTCTGCAAACTGTGACGCAGTATCAGACATGGCCCTTGCATTATCAGCGCACTCTGTTCTCATCCCAGAGTGATCACGTTTACCTCTTAGTTCTGGTAGTTTAGCCAAAACTTCAGTCATAACAGTAGCCATATCTTGTAATGTGATTTGTAATGGCCGCCCAGATGCACTCGGCGCTACAATATCACGCACCTCCTGAGCGGGAGATGCAGGTACTGACACGTGAGGCGAGTTAGTCGGCATAACTCTCCCCTCGTTGTTTGGTGAAATATGTTCAATTTGTACAGATTGACTATTTTTTAAAGTAGCATCAATACATTTAGTACATAAATTTCTATTGGGCTCCACTTTGGCATTAACACATATAGCACAGATATCTTCCTCTGAATCAGACATGTTTAACACACTAGCAAATAAACAGCAACTTGGAAATACTTTTCAAAGTAATTTACAAATAATATGAAAACGAACTGTGCCTTTAAGAAGCACAGAAAAATATTATAACAGATAAAATAATTAAGTTATAGCATCAATCTTTGTCAGAATATACAGTTTTAGCAAAGGATTGTTCCCCTCAGCAAATGATAACTAACCCAGGCAGCAGAAAAAAAATACACAAATAAACGTTTTTTATATCACAGTCAATACAATCAGCACAGCTCTGCTGTATGATTACTTCCCTCAAAAAAGACTCTTGAGATCCCTGAACTCTGTAGAGATGAACCGGATCATGCAGGAAGAAAATGAACCTCTGGCTGAGTTTTTCTGATGCATAGTGAAAGCACCAAAATGGCCCCTCCCCCACACACATAACAGTGAGAGGGATCAGTGAACTGCTCTAATTTAAATCAAAACTACTGCCAAGTGGAAAAAAAGTGCCCAAAACATTTTTTCACCCAGTACCTCAGAGAAAAAAACGTTTTTACATGCCAGCAAAAAAACATTTTACCTCAATAATTAATTGTCATTTAAAACCTATTGCAAGTCCCTGCAAAATAGGTTAAGTCTATGTATACAGTTTAAAAGCCAGAGAAGTACCATTTCCCAGAAAACTGAAGTGTAAAATATACATACATGACAGCCTGATATCAGCTACATCTACTGCATTCAAGGCTGAGTTTACATTATAACGGTATGGCAGGATTTTCTCATCAATTCCATGTCAGAAAATAATAAACTGCTACATACCTCTTTGCAGATTAATCTGCCTGCTGTCCCCTGATCTGAAGTTTACCTCACTCCTCAGATGGCCGAGAAACAGCAATATGATCTTAACTACTCCGGCTAAAATCATAGAAAAACTCAGGTAGATTCTTCTTCAAATTCTACCAGAGAAGGAATAACACACTCCGGTGCTATTATAAAATAACAAACTTTTGATTGAAGATATAAAAACTAAATATATCACCATAGTCCTCTCACACATCCTATCTAGTCGTTGGGTGCAAGAGAATGACTGGAGGTGACGTAGAGGGGAGGAGCTATATAGCAACTCTGCTGGGTGAATCCTCTTGCACTTCCTGTAGGGGAGCAGTTAATATCCCACAAGTAATGATGACCCGTGGACTGATCACACTTAACAGAAGAAATAGCACAACTCCGGTACTATTTAAAATAAACTTTTGATTTAAGTTAATAAACTAACTATTTTTCACCACTGGATATGGTAGTGAGGGGAGGAGCTATATAACAGCTTTGCTGTGGGTCCTCTTGCAACTTCCTGTTGGGAGTGAGAATATCCCAGAAGTAATGGATGATCCGTGGACTGGATACACCTTACTAGAGAAATGTGGGTTTCATGTCCCTTTAAGGGCGGAGGCAATTTTCCAAGTTCTGAACATAAACAAAACCTTGAGCTATATGTTTGTTCAACCATAATTTACCTTTTTCACAATAAGTGCACCCACACTTATTTTGTTTTTTAGAGGAAAAACATGGCTTTTTGACATCAAATATTTCTATATGAGCTATAAAATTTAATATGAATAAACTCTAAATTTGATCAAATTAAAATGGATTTTGAACAGATATAATAATATAAAATGATAAATCACTAAAAAAAAAAAAAAAAAAAAAAAAAACACTCTGCAATATACTATCATTTATTTTGTTCCCTTTTCCTGCAATTCCATTGTGAAGTCGTGAGTTTTCCAGTTCCTGTTAGAAATGGAAGTGTAGAACACTGTTCCACACAGTCATTGGCCTCTATTTAACAAGCTGTCTACTTTCCTGCATTCACCGGCACCAATACGCTCGCCTAACATCGCCGCTGCGGACCTGAATACGTTCACCAAATTTATCAAGAAAGCGGTCAAAAAGCCGCGCACCAAGTACGGTGCGATGAGCAGCGGACTGTTAAAGGGACACTGAACCCAATTTTTTTCTTTTGTCATTCAGAAAGAGAATGCAATTTTAAGCAACTTTCTAATTTACTCCTATTATCAATTTTTCTTCGTTCTCTTGCTATCATTATTTGAAAAAGAAGGCATCTAAGCTTTTTTTTGGTTTCAGTACTCTGGACAGCACTTTTTTATTGGTGGATGAATTTATCCACCAATCAGCAAGGACAACTCAGGTTGTTCACACCAAAAATGGGCCGGCATCTAGACTTACATTCTTGCATTTCAAATAAAGATACCAAGATAATGAAGAAAATTTGATAATAGGAGTAAAATTAGAAAGTTGCTTAAAATTTTATGCTGAATCTGAATCACGAAAGAAAAATTTTGAGTACAGTGTCCCTTTAACTAACAGTCATCGATCTTGCTTCTCATCGGCTTATTTGTAGCTTTCTTGCTACCCTGTCACTAAGCACCCACACTATACTATACTGTTTTACCCCCTAAACCGCCGCAACTCTAATATATTAACCCTTAAACCGCCGCTCCCGGACCCCGCCGCAACTCTAATATATTAACCCCTAATCTACCGCACCCTACATAGTTATTAACTCCTATCCTGCCGATCCCGGACCCCACCGCAACTAAATAAATTAATTGTTTAACACCTAAACCGCCGCACCCGGAGCCCGCCGCCACCTACATTACATTTATTAACCCCTATCCTGCCCCCCCTACACCGCCGCCACCTACATTACATTTATTAACCCCTAATCTGCCCCCTTACACCGCCGCCACTATATTAAATGAATTAACCCCTAAACCTAAGTCTAACCCTAATCCCCCCCAACTTAAATATAATTCAAATACATCTAAATAAATTTAATATTATTACCTAAATTATTCCTATTTAAAACTAAATACTTACCTATAAAATAAACCCTAAGATAGCTACAATATAACTAATAGTTACATTTGTATCTATCTTAGGGTTTATTTTTATTTTACAGGCAACTTTGTATTTATTTTAACTAGGTACAATAGCTATTAAATAGTTATTAACTATTTAATAGCTACCTAGCTAAAATAAATACAAAATTACCTGTAAAATAAATCCTAAACCTAATTTACAAATTATACCTAACACTATACTATCATTAAATAAATTAAATTAACTACAATTACCTAACATTAAATAAAATTAACTAAAATTATCTAAAGTACAAAAAAACATAATTTACGTAAGAACTTACCTGATAAATTCATTTCTTTCATATTGGCAAGAGTCCATGAGCTAGTGACATATGGGATATACAATCCTACCAGGAGGGGCAAAGTTTCCCAAACCTCAAAATGCCTATAAATACACCCCTCACCACACCCACAATTCAGTTTAACGAATAGCCAAGCAGTGGGGTGATAAAGAAAGGAGTAGAAAGCATCAACAAAGGAAATTTGGAAATAATTGTGCTTTATACAAAAAATCATAACCACCATAAAAAGGGTGGGCCTCATGGACTCTTGCCAATATGAAAGAAATGAATTTATCAGGTAAGTTCATACATAAATTATGTTTTCTTTCATGTAATTGGCAAGAGTCCATGAGCTAGTGACATATGGGATATCAATACCCAAGATGTGGAGTCTTCCCCTCAAGAGTCACTAGAGAGAGGGACTAAAACAAAAACAGCCATATTCCGCTGAGAAAATAATCCACAACCCAAAAATAAGTTTATTTTCACGTTTAAAAGAAAAAAACTTAAATCAGAAAGCAGAAGAATCAAACTGAAACAGCTGCCTGAAGAACTTTTCTACCAAAAACTGCTTCCGAAGAAGCAAATACATAAAAATGGTAGAATTTAGTAAATGTATGCAAAGAGGACCAAGTGGCTGCTTTGCAAATCTAATCGACTGAAGCTTCATTCTTAAAAGCCCATGAAGTAGAGACTGATCTAGTAGAATGAGCTGTAATTCTCTGAGGCGGGGTTTGACCCGACTCCAAATAAGCTTGATGAAAAGTTTCAACCAAGAAGCCAAGGAAACAGCAGAAGCTTTCTGACCTTTCCTAGGACCAGAAAATAAAACAAATAGACTAGAAGTCTTCCTGAAATTTTTAGTAGCTTCCACATAATATTTCAAAGCTCTTACCACATCCAAAGAATGTAAGGATCTCTCCAAAGAATTCTTAGGATTAGGACATAAAGAAGGGACAACAATTTCTCTACTAATGTTGTTAGAATTCACAACCTTAGGTAAAAATTGAAAAGAAGTCAGCAAAACTGCCTTATCCTGATGAAAAATCAGAAAATGAGACTCACAAGAAAGAGCAGATAGCTCAGAAACTCTTCTAGTAGAAGAGATAGCCAAAAGGAACAACACTTTCCAAGAAAGTAGTTTAATGTCCAAAGAATGCATAGGTTCAAATGGAGGAGCCTGTAAAGCCCTCAGAACCAAATTAAGACTCCAAGGAGGAGAAATTGACTTAATGACAGGCTTAATACGAACTAAAGCCTGTACAAAACAGTGTATATCAGGAAGTATAGCAATTTTTCTGTGAAATAAAACAGAAAGAGCGGAGATTTGTCCTTTCAAGGAACTTGCAGACAATCCCTTATCCAGACCATCCTGAAGAAACTGCAAAATTCTAGGAATTCTAAAAGAATGCCAGGAGAATTTATGAGAAAAACACCATGAAATGTAAGTCTTCCAAACTCTATAATAAATCTTTCTAGAGACAGATTTACGAGCTTGTAACATAGTATTAATCACTGAATCAGAGAAACCTCTATGACTTAGAACTAAGCGTTCAATTTCCATACCTTCAAATTTAATGATTTGAGATCCTGATGGAAAAACGGACCTTGAGATAATAGGTCTGGCCGTAACGGAAGTGGCCAAGGCGGGCAACTAGACATCCGAACCAGATCCGCATACCAAAACCTGTGTGGCCATGCTGGAGCCACCAGCAACACAAAAGACTGTTCCATGATGATTTTGGAAATCACTCTTGGAAGGAGAACTAGAGGCGGGAAGATGTAAGCAGGTTGATAACACCAAGGAAGTGTCAGTGCATCCACTGCTTCCGCCTGAACATCCCTGGACCTGGACAGGTATCTGGGAAGTTTCTTGTTTAGATGAGAGGCCATGAGATCTATCTCTGGAAGCCCCCACATCTGAACAATCTGAGAAAACACATCTGGATGGAGAGACCACTCCACTGGATGTAAAGTCTGGCGGCTGAGATAATCCGCCTCCCAATTGTCTACACCTGGGATATGCACCGCAGAGATTAGACAGGAGCTGGATTCCGCCCAAGCAAGTATCCGATATACTTCTTTCATAGCTTGTCCCACCCTGATGATTGACATAAGCCACAGTTGTGATATTGTCTGTCTGAAAACAAATGAATGGTTCTCTCTTTAGTAGAGGCCAGAACTGAAGAGCCCTGAGAATTGCACAGAGTTCTAAAATATTTATTGGTAATCTCGCCTCTTGAGATTTCCAAACCCCTTGTGCTGTCAGAGATCCCCAAACAGCTCCCCAACCTGAAAGACTTGCATCTGTTGTGATCACAGTCCAGGTTGGGCGAACAAAAGAAGCCCCTTGAACCAAACGATGGTGATCTATCCACCATGTCAGAGAGTGTCGTACATTGGGATTCAAGGATATTAATTGTGATATCTTTGTATAATCCCTGCACCATTGATTCAGCATACAAAGCTGTAGAGGTCTCATGTGAAAACGAGCAAAGGGGATTGCATCCGATGCTGCAGTCATGAGACCTAAAACTTCCATGCACATAGCCACTGAAGGGAATGACTGAGACTGAAGGTGCCGGCAGGCTGCAACCAAATTATAAACGTCTCTTGTCTGTTAGAGACAGAGTCATGGACACTGAATCTATCTGGAAGCCTAAAAAGGTGACCCCTGTCTGAGGAATCAAGAAACTGTTTGGTAAATTGATCCTCCAACCATGTTTCCGAAGAAACAACACTAGTTGATTCGTGTGAGATTCTGCAGTATGTAAAGACTGAGCTAGTACCAAGATATCGTCCAAATAAGGAAACACCGCAATACCCTGTTCTCTGATTACAGATAGTAGGGCACCCAGAGCCTTTGAAAAGATTCTTGGAGCTGTTGCTAGGCCAAATGGAAGAGCAACAAATTGGTAATGCTTGTCTAGAAAAGAGAATCTCAGAAACTGATAGTGTTCTGGATGAATCGGAATATGAAGGTATGCATCCTGCAAGTCTATTGTGGACATATAATGTCCTTGCTGAACAAAAGGCAGAATAGTCCTTATAGTCACCATCTTGAAAGTTGGTACTCTTACATAACGATTCAAAATTTTCAGATCCAGAACTGGTCTGAACAAATTTTCTTTCTTTGGTACAATGAATAGGTTTGAATAAAACCCCAAACCTTGTTCCTGAAGAGGAACTGGCATGATTACCCCTGAAGACTCCAGGTCTGAAACACACTTCAGAAAAGCCTGAGCTTTTACTGGATTTACAGGAATGTGTGAGAGAAAGAATCTTCAAACAGGAGGTCTTACTTTGAATCCTATTCGATACCCTTGAGAGACAATGCTCTCAATCCAATGATTTTGGACAGATTTTATCAAAAAATCCTTGAAAAACCTTAATCTGCCCCCTACCAGCTGAGCTTGAATGAGGGCAGCACCTTCATGCGGACTTAGGGGCAGACTTTGGTTTCCTAAATGGCTTGGATTTATTCCAATTTGAGGAAGGCTTCCAACTAGAAGCAGATTCCTTGGGAGGAGGATTGAGTTTTTGTTCCTTATTCTGACGAAAGGAACGAAAACGGTTAGAAGCCTTAGATTTACCCTTAGGTTTTTTATCCTGAGGCAAAAAAACTCCTTTTCCTCCAGTGATAGTTGAAATAATAGAATCCAACTGAGAACCAAATACATTATTACCTTGGAAAGAAAGAGATAGTAATCTAGATTTAGATGTCATATCAGCATTCCAAGATTTAAGCCACAAAGCTCGTCTAGCTAATACAGCTAAAGACATGGATCTAACATCAATTTTGATAATATCAAAAATGGCATCACAAATAAAATGATTAGCATGTTGCAGTAAGCGAACAATGCTAGATATGTCAGAATCCA
This sequence comes from Bombina bombina, assembly GCF_027579735.1. Taxonomy (NCBI): domain Eukaryota; kingdom Metazoa; phylum Chordata; class Amphibia; order Anura; family Bombinatoridae; genus Bombina; species Bombina bombina. Next base: position 289,589,767 of record NC_069501.1, on the reverse strand, counting down.
ATTCATGTTGCGCTAAATTTTCCAACCAGAAAGTTGATGCAGCCACAACATCACCCAAAGAAATAGCAGGTCTGAGAAGATGACCTGAATATAAATAGGCCTTCCTTAGATAAGATTCAAGCTTCCTATATAAAGGATCCTTAAAGGAAGTGCTATCTTCCATAGGAATAGTGGTACGTTTAGCAAGAGTAGAAATAGCCCCATCAACTTTGGGGATCTTTTCCCAAAACTCTATAGATTTTGCTGGTAAGGGATACAATCTCTTAAACCTTGAAGAATGAATAAAGGAAGTACCTGGCTTATTCCATTCCCTATAAATCATATCAGAAATAGCCTCAGGAATGGGAAAAACACCTGGGGAAACCACAGGAGGTTTAAAAACAGCATTTAAACGTTTATTAGACTGAACGTCAATAGGACTGGTTACCTCAATATCCAAAGTAATTAACACTTCTTTTAATAAAGAACGCATATACTCTATTTTAAATAAATAAGTAGATTTGTCAGTGTCAATATGAGGAAGGATCTTCTGTTTCAGATAGATCCTCAGCAGAAGAGGATGAATTATTATGTTGTTGGTCATTTGAAATTTCATCAGCTAAATGAGAAGATTTAAAAGACCTTTTACGTTTATTAGAAGGTGGAAATGCAGACAAAGCCTTCATAATAGATTCAGAAACAAATTCTTTAAAATTTACAGGTATATCATGCACATTAGAAGTTGAAGGAACTGCAACTGGCAATGTACTATTACTGATAGAAACACTATCTGCATGTAAAAGTTTATCATGACAACTATTACAAATGACATTCGGTGGAATAATTTCTACAATTTTGCAACAAATGCACTTAGCTTTGGTAGAACCGATGTCAGGCAGCAATGTTCCAGCAGAAACTTCAGAGACAGGATCGGATTGGGACATCTTGCTCAATGTAAAAGAAAAAACAACATATAAAGCAAAATTATCTATTTCCTTAAATGACAGTTTCAGGAATGGGAAAAAATGCAAAAGCATAGGCCTCTTGATAGAGAAGAAAGCAGGAGGCAAACATGAATGGGGTATTGAAATAATGAAAAAAATTTGGCGCCAAGTATGACGCACAACGTAACGTAAACTTTTTTGGCGCCAAAAATTACCGGAAATGACACACTTGCGTCACTAATGACGCCGCCGTATGAAAGGTCTCGGCGTCACGTATGACGCCGGAAATGACGAAGTTGCGTCAAAAACGTATTTTTTCGTGCCAAAAAAAGTTTGCGCCAAAAATTACGCAATAAAGTCTAGCATTTGACACACCCGCAATTGCAAAAAGTAGTCAAATTGAAAAAAAGACTAAACCCCAGGTAAGAAATACATTTCTTAAAGTGTTTACATTCCCAAATATGAAACTGACAGTCTGCAGAAGGAAATACATGAACCTGACTCATGGCAAATATAAGTACAATACATATATTTAGAACTTTATATAAATGCATAAAGTGCCAAACCATAGCTGAGAGTGTCTTAAGTAATAAAAACATACTTACCCAAAGACACCCATCCACATATAGCAGATAGCCAAACCAGTACTAAAACAGTTATTAGTAGAGGTAATGGTAAATTGAGAGTATATCGTCGATCTGAAAAGGGAGGTAGGAGATGAATCTCTACGACCGATAACAGAGAACCTATGAAATAGACCCCCGTTAGGGAAATCATCTAATTCAAATAAGTGATACTCCCTTCACGTCTCTCTGACATTCGCTGTACAATGCTGAGAAGCGCATATCAACGTAGAAATCTTAGCACAAACTTACTTCACCACCTCCATAGGAGGCAAAGTTTGTAAAACTGAATTGTGGGTGTGGCGAGGGGTGTATTTATAGGCATTTTGAGGTTTGGGAAACTTTGCCCCTCCTGGTAGGATTGTATATCCCATATGTCACTAGCTCATGGACTCTTGCCAATTACATGAAAGAAAAAACACTAAATTACAGAAAATAAAAAAAATTACAAGAAGTTTAAACTAATTACACCTAATCTAAGCCCCCTAATAAAATAAAAAAGCCCCCAAAATAATAAAATTCCCTACCCTAAACTAAATTACAAATAGCCCTTAAAAGGGCCTTTTGCGGGGCATTGCCCCAAAGTAATCAGCTCTTTTACCTGTAAAAAAAAAAGAAAAGCAACCCCCCCAACATTAAAATCCACCACCCACACACCCAACCCTACTCTAAAACCCACCCCAACCCCCCTTAAAAAAAACTAACACTACCCCCTTGAAGATCACCCTACCTTGAGCCGTCTTCACCCAGCCGGGCAGAAATCTTCATCGAATCTAGGCAGAAGAGGTCCTCCAAGCGGCAGACGTCTTCATCCAAGCGGCATCTTCTATCAGCCAAACGGAATTAAGGTAGAGCCAATCGGATTGAAGTTCAATCCGATTGGCTGATCGAATCAGCCAATCGGATTGAGCTTGCATTCTATTGGCTGTTCCGATCAGCCAATAGAATGCAAGGTCAATCCTATTGGCTGATTGCATCAGCCAATCGGATTTTTCCTACCTTAATTCCGATTGGTTGATAGAATCCTATCAGCCAATCGGAATTCAAGGGACGCCATCTTGGTTGACGTAATTTAAAGGAACCGTCATTCAGTGTTAGGAAGTCGTTTGAAGAGGATGGCTCGGTGTCGGCTGGATTGAAGATGGACCCGCTCCGCTCCGGATGGATGAAGATAGAAGATGCCGCTTGGATGAAGACTTCTGCCCGGATTCGATGAAGACTTCTGGCCAGATCGCATGAAGACTTCTGCCCGGCTGGGTGAAGACGGCTCAAGGTAGGGTGATCTTCAAGGGGGTAGTGTTAGGTTTTTTTTTAAGGGGGGTTTGGGTGGGTTTTAGAGTAGGGTTGGGTGTGTGGGTGGTGGGTTTTAATGTTGGGGGGGGTTGTTTTTCTTTTCTTTTTTTTACAGGTAAAAGAGCTGATTACTTTGGGGCAATGCCCCGCAAAAGGCCCTTTTAGTTTAGGGAATTTTATTATTTTGTGGGGCTTTTTTATTGTATTAGGGGGCTTAGATTAGGTGTAATTAGTTTAAACTTCTTGTAAAAAAAAATTATTTTCTTTAATTTAGTGTTTGTTTTTTGTACTTTAGTTAATTTTATTTAATGTTAGGTAATTGTATTTAATTAATTTAATTTATTTAATTATAGTATAGTGTTAGGTGTAATTGTAACTTAGGTTAGGATTTATTTTACAGGTAATTTTGTATTTATTTTAGCTAGGGAGTTTTAAATAGTTAATAACTATTTAATAACTATTGTACCTAGTTAAAATAAATACAAAGTTGCCTGTAAAATAAAAATAAACCCTAAGTTAGCTACAATGTAACTATTTAGTTTTAAATAGGAATAATTTAGTTATTAATAGTAATTTTATTTAGATTTATTTAAATTATATTTAAAGTTATGGGGGGTTAGAGTTAGACTTAGGTTTAGGGTTTAATAACTTTAATATAGTGACGGCGGTGTAGGGGGGGGCAGGATAGGGGTTAATAAGTTTAATGTAGGTGGCGGCAGTGTAGGGGGGGCAGGATAGGGGTTAATAAGTTAAATGTAGGTGGCGGCGGGGTCCGTGAGAGGCGGTTTAAGGTTTAAACAATTTATTTAGTTGCGGCGGGGTCTGTGAGCGGCGGTTTAGGGGTTAATAAGTATAATGTAGGTGGCGGGGGTATAGGGGGGGCAGATTAGGAGTGTTTAGACTCGGGGTACATGTTAGGGTGTTAGGTGTAGACATTTCCCATATAAATCAATGGGATATCGGGCAGCAGCGAACATGAGCTTTCGCTGCTGTCAGACTCCAACTGATTCCTATGGGATCCACCACCTCCAGGGTGGCGGATTGAAAACCAGGTACGCTGGGCCGGAATGGTGGCGAGCGTACCTGGTTGTTCTTTGATAACTTCCAAAAATAGTCAGATTGTGCCGAACTTGTGTTCGGAAACATCTGGAGTGACGTAACCATCGATCTGAGTCGGACTGAGTCCGGCGGATCGTTTGTTACGTCACTAGATTCTACTTTTGCCGGTCTGTAGGGATTGATAACTATGGCGAATCAGCCTCGCCACAAATACGCTACGGAATTCCAGCGTATTTGCGGTTGACGGCTTGATAAATAGAGGCCATTGGCTGCATACTCTAGTGATCTATTTAAAACTGTCTCTAATTCGCCTCTGCAGAAAAAGAAACCAGAGTTACAACATGCAGCTCCCATTGTTTCATAAACACTAAAATTTCACACTTATTTTGTCAATATTTAAACAACTAATGAAACATTATATAAAAAAAAAAAAAAACAGAATTTATGCTTACCTGATAAATTACTTTCTCTTACAGGTGTATTCAGTCCACGGATTCATCCTTACTTGTGGGATATTCTCAATCCCTACAGGAAGTGGCAAAGTGAGCACACAGCAAAGCTGTCCATATAGCTCCCCTCAGGCTCCGCCCCCCCAGTCATTCGACCGATGGTTAGGAGAAAAAGGAGAACCATAGGGTGCAGTGGTGACTGTAGTTTTATAAAAATAAATTTGAGACTTCCGGTGGGCGGCCCTACAAGATGGCTGCAGGCTTCATCAGCTCTGAGGAATTCTGCTCCTAACTCTAATATTGCTGCTACCTATCTATGCCATCTGCATCTCCCTTGACAGGCAAGCTGTCCGGGAACACCTAGCAGATAGAAGGATCAACAACTCTTCTACCCCGGAACGTCATTTCAAAGAATAAAGCCGTTGGGCTGCGTGGCGGGAATAATACCACCACACTGTACATACATCTAACAAAGTTTCTGTTTCTTAATAAAGTTCTTGTCCAGTTACAATGGAGTCCTCCAGCATCAAAGAAGGCTCTGCTGGCTCTTACATCTTAGCGGAACTACAAATCATATTTTTGCCAAAGCTAGAGAGACTTGTGCATACCTGTACTGACCTATGCGCATTACTATCGAATGAGAAACAACCTGATTCACAGAAGAAGCTAGCCATTGCGCCCATCACAAGAGCCGACTCCTTCATGGATGTTCATGACAGCTTCAGAGCCCCACACCTACCGGTGAGCAGAACAGTCCTTCCAACTATATATCCAGTGGAGCCCATCTTGGAACTAAGTTCCGGACCAGAGGAGAGCCTGCTGCCACCTCCCTTGTCCCGCGCACGGTGGTTTGTGCCCTCAGAACCTGACTTCCAGGCGATCTGGGAGATTGGCACCAAAGAACCGGCTAAATGCCTGAAGCACAGCTTACCGCTCTCCCGTATGGCTTGTTGGACGGCCACCTCGGCTCCAGTCGCAGATCTTGGCCTAGGCTTTGGAAAAGAGACTGCCTATAACCCTGCATACTCTGCCGCTACTCCTGTTGAGCCCACTGCCGCTTCGCTTACCCCCAACACTGCATATGAGGTCAGACATGATGGCCACAAACACGGACTAAAAATCAAGATCGCTACATATCTAAGTATCAGCCTGAGAGATAATGTGCCTAACACCATGGGTAAGAGATCTGCAAAATGGGAGAAACAATATAGGATCCTCTTAGCTACGGGTATTGGTTGACTTTTGCTCTGTTATTTTTGCTCACACGATGGGGTTCAGCAGGAGAGAGCCGCCCCAGATCAAATTGTAACACCCGGGGCTAACTCCTGTGTAAATAAGTAATGAGTTGGAACAATACAATAACATTTGACTAGCTAAATTCGACTTTGCACGCTGTGGACTCATGTTATAATACCTGTTTGGAAATCAGCCTGTAAACTTGCCGCAGCACATTGCTAACGTTTTTATAGCGGTTCTCAACTCTGGCCCTGTTGGCCATTTATATATCACTCTGCTTATTTTCTTATAGGATTTCTACACTTCCTGTGTCTGAGCTTGTACTTTCCTTCCCCCATCCCCCTGTTCAAGCAGAAGAGCTCTGTGTGCCGTTTGATTTTTTTTTTTTCTGTTGCTTGTCCTTCATGCAGCCTGTTTGATCCACGCAAGGTATATGTTGTTTCCTTCCGTATCCCAGCATAGTATTTATTTGCCAGAGCCCGATCCTATTTACCAAAAAGTATTGTGATCAGAAGTACAAAAAGCTAGAGCAACCCTTTAATGGTGAAGTCAGACCGTGCTCTGTAACCCGCCAGAGAGTTTTCTTACAGCAGCCATATAGTTAAGCGACCTATTATTTTAATCAATGATGGGTAATGTCTGCAAAATTGCATTTGGATTAAAATTGACTGGCAAGTGTAGGTGGGCTCCAAAGGACACCTTAAACTCCTGTAAATACACCAGCTGCATTGACCTCAGCTTTAAATATTCTCTTACATCGCCTATATAATTGAGAGCCCTAATATCATATCCAACAATAAGTAATGTAATCTTTCTGCATCACCGCAGCTGGCTTAAGCTTGGTTGATATATATAAGTTTGCCCTTACAAACCATTTTAACTCATAATGCTTACATTAATCTACATGACCCCCCTGCTAAACGGAGTGAATAAGGGAAACATATCATACTCTAACTTTCCTGCTCTTGTACTATTCACATTCTATCTTGTGCGCATGTTTGAATGGGGCTATTACATGAGCCCAACTGTTTCTTGTATTAGGGTTGGGAACACTATTACTTCTGAGCAGATTCGTTACTCAGGTTGAAAACATATAGTCTAGGTATATGGTAAGTCACCCAGCATCTTATTGTGATTCCCCTTGCTTTAAGAGAATCTGTTACTAATATTACCCTGTGGACGACGTGGCTGAACGTCTACAAATACTGGAACTTTAGACTGCCCTGTGGATGAGACTGGTTGCTTGTTATATTTTGGTTGGTTGATTGGTTTGTGTGTGTGATGTGTGTATTATCAGTTGTTGTTTAGTTAAATAATATTAAAAAACCCCAATGATTTGGTACAAGTACTCATTTATCAAATATTTTAAGATTCATTGGAGAATACGCAAATTTACATGCTGTAATGTTGACATATACTGTAATGTAATTCTTGTCTCAAACACCGCCCTGCGAGGTGGGTGATGGAACATATTTTGTAACACTGTGCCTTTCATTGGTTATAAATAAAAATTTAAAAAAAAAAAAAATTTGAACCTGACTTAATTGCCAGGGCAGGCCGTGGACTGGATACACCGTAAGAGAAAGTAATTTATCAGGTAAGCATAAATTCTGTTTTCTCTTACATGGTGTATCCAGTCCACGGATTCATCCTTACTTGTGGGATACCAATACCAAAGCTTTAGGACACGGATGAAGGGAGGGAACAAGTCAGGTAACCTAAACGGAAGGCACCACTGCTTGCAAAACCTTTCTCCCAAAAATAGCCTCCGAAGAAGCAAAAGTATCGAATTTGTAAAATTTGGCAAATGTATGCATTGAAGACCAAGTCGCTGCCTTACAAATCTGTTCAACAGAAGCCTTATTCTTGAAAGCCCATGTGGAAGCCACAGCTCTGGTGGAATGAGCTGTAATTCGTTCAGGAGGCTGCTGTCCAGCAGTCTCATAAGCCAATCGGATGATGCTTTTCAGCCAAAAGGAGAGGTAGCAGTCGCTTTCTGACCTCTCCTCTTACCAGAATAGACAACAAACAAGGATGATGTTTGTCTGAAATCTTTAGTTGCATTTAAATAGAATTTTAAAGCACGAACCACATCAAGATTGTGTAAAAGTCGTTCCTTCTTAGAAACTGGATTAGGGCACAGAGATAACTCAATGATTTCCTGGTTAATATTCTTATTAGAAACCACTTTTGGAAGGAAACCAGGTTTGGTACGCAAAACAACCACATCTGCATGGAACACCAGAAAGGGTGAATTACACTGCAAGGCAGACAATTCAGAAACTCTTCGCGCAGAAGAAATAGCTACCAAAAACAAAACTTTCCAAGATAACAATTTAATATCTACGGAATGCAAATGTTCAAACGGAACCCCTTGAAGAACTGAAAGAACTAAATTTAGACTCCATGGAGGAGCCACAGGTCTGTAGACAGGCTTGATTCTAACTAGGGCCTGTGCAAATGCCTGAACGTCTGGTACAGCTGCCAGACGCTTGTGTAACAGGATAGACAGAGCAGATATCTGTCCCTTTAAGGAACTAGCTGACAAACCTTTCTCCAATCCTTCTTGGAGAAAAGACAATATCCTTGGAATCCTAATCTTACTCCACGAGTAACCCTTGGATTCACACCAACAAAGATATTTCCGCCATATCTTATGGTAAATTTTCCTGGTGACAGGCTTTCTGGCCTGGATCAGAGTATCTATAACTGATTCAGAGAACCCACGCTTAGCTAGAATTAAGCGTTCAATCTCCAAGCAGTCAGTTGCAGAGAAACTAGATTTGGATGCTTGAATAGACCCTGTATTAGAAGATCCTGCCTCGATGGCAGTTTCCATGGTGGAACCGATGACATGTCCACTAGGTCTGCATACCAAGTCCTGCGTGGCCACGCAGGCGCTATCAGAATTACCGAAGCCTTCTCCTGTTTGATTCTGGCTACTAGCCGAGGGAGAAGAGGAAACGGTGGAAAGACATAAGCTAGACTGAATGACCAAGGCGCTACTAAAGCATCTATCAATGCCGCCTTGGGATCCCTGGACCTGGATTCGTAAAGGGGAAGTTTGGTGTTCTGACGGGACGCCATCAGATCCAACTCTGGAATGCCCCATAGTCTGACGACTCAGAAAATCCGCCTCCCAGTTGTCTACTCCTGGGATGTGAATTGCAGATAGATGGCAGGAGTGATCCTCCGCCCATTTGATGATCTTGGTTACTTCCTTCATCGCTAGGGAACTCTTTGTTCCCCCCTGATGATTGATGTACGCTACAGTCGTGATGTTGTCCGACTGAAATCTGATGAATTTGGCTTCCGCTAGCTGAGGCCATGCCTGGAGTGTATTGAATATCGCTCTCAGTTCCAAAATGTTTATCGGAAGAAGAGATTCTTCCCGAGACCATAGACCCTGAGCTTTCAGGGAGTCCCAGACCGCACCCCAGCCTAACAGACTGGCATCGGTCGTGACAATGATCCACTCCGGTCTGCGGAAGCTCATTCCCTGAGACAGGTGATCCTGAGACAACCACCAGAGAAGAGAGTCTCTGGTTTTCTGGTCCATTTGTATTTGAGGAGACAAATCTGCATAATCCCCATTCCACTGTTTGAGCATGCACAGCTGCAGTGGTCTTAGATGAATTCGGGCAAAAGGGACAACGTCCATTGCCGCAACTATTAATCCGATTACCTCCATGCACTGAGCCACAGAAGGCCGAGGAATGGAATGAAGAACTCGGCAAGTAGTTAAAAGCTTTGACTTCCTGACCTGTCAGAAATATTTTCATTTCTACCGAGTCTATTAGTGTTCCCAGGAAGGGAACCCTTGTGAGCGGGGACAGAGAACTCTTTTCTACGTTCACCTTCCACCCGTGAGACCTTAGAAAGGCCAGAACAATGTCCGTATGAGCCTTGGCTCTGTGAAAAGACGACGCCTGTATTAAGATGTCGTCTAGGTAAGGTGCTACTGCAATGCCCCGCGGTCTTAGTACCGCTAGAAGGGACCCTAGCACCTTTGTGAAAATTCTGGGAGCGGTGGCCAACCCGAAAGGAAGGGCCACGAACTGGTAATGCGTGTCCAGAAAGGCGAACCTTAGGAACTGATGATGATGTTTGTGGATAGGAATATGTAGGTACGCATCCTTTAGATCCACGGTAGTCATATATTGACCTTCCTGGATCATCGGTAAGATTGTCCGAATGGTTTCCATTTTGAAAGATGGAACTCTGAGGAATTTGTTTAGAATTTTTAAATCCAGAATTGGCCTGAAAGTTCCTTCCTTTTTTGGAACTACAAACAGGTTTGAGTAAAAACCCAGTCCTTGTTCTGCAATTGGAACTGGGTGTATCACTCCCATCTTTAGAAGATCTTCTACACAGCGTAAGAACGCCTGTTTCTTTGTCTGGTCTGAAGACAAACGAGAAATGTGGAACCTTCCCCTTGGGGGAAGAGTCCTTGAATTCTAGAAGATACCCCTGAGCAACAATTTTTAATGCCCAGGGATCTGGAACATCTCTTGCCCAAGCCTGAGCAAAGAGAGAAAGTATGCCCCCCACTAGATCCGGTCCCGGATCGGGGGCTACCCCTTCATGCTGTCTTGGTAGCAGGCGCAGGCTTCTTGGCCTGTTTACCCTTATTCCAGCCCTGCAAGGGTTTCCAGGTTGCTTTGGGCTGTGAAGCATTATCTTGCTTTGCGGCAGCAGAGGTTGCAGCAGGTCCGCTCCTGAAGTTGCGAAAGGAGCAAAAATTAGCCTTGTTTTTGGCCTTAAACTGTCTATCCTGCGGGAGGGCATGGCCCTTCCCCCCAGTGATATCCGCTATAATTTCTTTCAACTCGGGACCAAAAAGGGTCTTTCCCTTGAAAGGAATGTTTAGTAGCTTTGTTTTGGACGACACGTCAGCCGACCATGATTTGAGCCAAAGCGCTCTTCGCGCCATAATGGCAAAACCAGAATTTTTCGCCACTAACTTAGCTAATTGGAAAGCGGCATCAGTGATAAAAGAATTAGCCAGCTTTAGAGCATGAATTCTATCCATGACTTCGTCATATGAAGTCTCCCTCTGGAGCGACTCCTCCAGCGCCTCAAACCAAAAAGGCGCTGCAGTAGTTAGAGGAATAATGCAGGCAATTGGCTGAAGAAGGAAACCTTGCTGAACAAATATTTTCTTCAGCAAACCATCCAATTTTTTATCCATAGGGTCTTTAAAAGCACAACTGTCTTCTATTGGTATAGTTGTACGCTTAGCAAGTGTTGAAACTGCTCCCTCTACCTTAGGGACCGTCTGCCACGCGTCCCGCCTGGGGTAATTTATGGGGAACATTTTCTTAAAGATAGGGGGGGAACAAAAGGTACACCTGGTCTCTCCCACTCCCTAGTCACAATATCCGCCACTCTCTTCGGGATCGGAAACGCATCAGTGTATACAGGGACCTCTAAAAACCTGTCCATTTTACACAATTTTCCTGGGACCACCATGGGGTCACAATCATCCAGCGTAGCTAAAACCTCCTTAAGCAGGACGCTTAAATTTAAACGCTAAGGAATCTGACTCTGCCCGCTGAGAAACTTTTCCTGTGTCAGAAATTTCTCCCTCGGACAGACCATCCCTCACTGCCACTTCAGAGTCTTGTGAGGGTACAACAGATAAATCATCCAAAGCTTCTGATTGCTCATCCTCTGTTCTTAAAACTGAGCTATCACGCTTCTTTGGAAAAACTGGCAGTTTGGATAGAAAAGCCGCTAGGGAATTATCCATGACTGCTGCCAATTGTTGTAATGTAATAGGGGCCAATGCGCTAGAGGTACTAGGCAACGCTTGCACGGGCGTAACTGGTGTCGACACATGGGAAGAGGAAGGAGGACTATCCTCATTACCTTCCGTCAAAGAATCACCTTGGGCTACATTTTTAAGTGTCACTGCATGGTCATTAAAATGTTTAGATACCTTAGCACACTTTAAACACAAATGCAATGGCTTTTAAACACATAGAACAGGGTCTATCTGTAGGCTCAGACATGTTAGACAGACTTAGACAGCACTCAAATACAGTAAAATACACTTTTTGAAAAAACGGTACTGTGCCTTTAAATAATAAAAAGCGCACACTTTTTTACCAAATCACAAAAAAACATCCAATCTTTATGAAATTTTCACCATATGATCCTAATGCTTTGAAATGATTGCACACTAAGTTTCAAGGCAATTAACCCCTTATTGCCCAAACCAGAGCAAATTGAAGCAGGCCACCGGTTTAACACACTACAGCACCATGCCACAGTCTCTGCTGTGGACCTACCTTCCAAAACCTAACACCACATTCACTTTACCCTCCCGTGGAGATGCTACTTGTTAGAGCGGCAAAGAGAATGACTGGGGGGCGGATACACCATGTACAAAGCACATCCTTTTCCCGACAGACACTGGCACTGTACTTTTATCATGTATTGTGGACTTTGCCAGTGCATTCGTCATGGTATAAACCTGATATTATGCCTCTACGGTTTTTGCTGTATGTCAGCTTCTGTGGGAAACCTGGACATTTTTTGCCACAGGCTAGAGTTCAAAATAAACTACATTGTTAAAACACATCTATGCAAGTATAGTAGTTATCCAGCCATAGATGGTAGCCTTTGTTCAGCAAGGGTAGGAGGAGAACCCACACAATCTTGTCATTTGTGCAAATAGAATCTGGGCAACCAAGAGGATCAAGATGGCTATCTTTCTCTTCGTAAATGTGAAACGCCCAGGTATAACCTGTAGTGCATTACACAATTTATAAAATTTGATTCCATAAATGGAATATATTGCTTTAAAAAAAAAAAATCTTCCCTTAAATTTCATCAGGGATTTATCTACACATGTTCTGGTCAGGGGTGTAAGATTAAGAAAACCTTTCAGACAAGTGTTTCATCAGGGGGCATTATCTTATATAGCCTGTCATGCCAGAGGTCATTTCTAAAGGGACACAGGACATTGTAATTCAAATGAAGAAACAGCAGCACTTGTCATATCTATCCCTCTTCATAATAACTGGAAAAAACATAATTCATGCTTATCAGACACATTCCTTTCCTTCTGGATAGGGAGAGTCCACGGCTTCATTCCTTACTGTTGGTAAATACAACACCTGGCCACCAGGAGGAGGCAAAGACACCCCAGCCATAGGCTTGAATATCCCTCCCACTTCCTCATTACCCCAGTCATTCTGCTGAGGGAACAAGGAAAAGTAGGAGAAACATTAGGGTATAAATGGTGCCAGTAGAATAAAATAAATAGGGGACCGTCCATAGACCAGAAAAAACAGGCAGGGACTGTGGACTCTCCCTATCCGTTTGTAAAGGAATTTATCTGGTAAGCATAAATTATATTCTCCTTCCTAAGATAGAGAGTCTATGGCTTCATTCCTTACTGTTTGGAAAACTATACCCAAGCTCAAGAGGACACTGAATGAATAACGGGAGGGAACAAAAAGGAGGGCAGCCCAACTTGCAAAACTTTTCTCCCAAAAGCTGCTTCAGCCGAAGAAAAAACAATCAAACCAGGTAGACCAGGTAGCCGCCTTAGAAATCTGATCCATAGAGGCCTTGTTCTTAAAGGCCCAAGAGGAAGCCACTGCTCTAGTGGAATGAGCCGTTATCCTATCAGGAGGATGATGTCCCGCTGTCTCGTATGCCAAGTGAATGACACTCCTTAACCAAAAAGATAGGGAAGTCGAAGTAGCCTTCTGCCCTTTACACTTCCCTGAAGAGACAACAAAGAGGAAGATTGTCTAAACTCCTTAGTAGCCTGAAGATAGAACTTCAAGGCGCGAACCACAACCAAATTGTGAAAAACGTTCCTTCGATGAAGGAGGATTAGGACACATGGAAGGAACCACAATCTCCTGATTGATGTTGCGAACTGACACAACCTTAGGAAGAAAACCTAATTTAGTACGTAAAACTGCCTCATCTGCATGAAAAATCAGACAAGGGGGTTCACATTGCAAAGCAGAGATCTCAGAAACTCTGCGCGCAGAGGCAATAGCCAATAAAAAGAGAAACTTCCAAGATAACAATTTAATGTCAACGGAATTCAGAGGCTCAAATGGAACATGTTGCAAAACCTGAAGAACAAGATTTAGGCTCCAAGGAAGAGCACCAGATCTAAATACAGGTCTGATCCTAATCAGAGCCTTAAAGTGAAGGTAAATTCATTTCCATAACTTCATAGTCTGAAAACTCTTCTCCTAACTAGCATATTGATATATAATTTGTATTTTCCTTAGCGACCTGTGATGTTTTAATCTCTTGTAGTATTGCCCTTCACTTTTACCAGTATAGAAAAGGCTGATTCAGTAACAATATTCCATTTGTTATCGTGGCATATATAGGTATCTTTATTAATATGCCAATAGTAAAAAAAGCAAAAAACAATATTTCATTAGCTTTTTATAGCATATAAAGGTAACCGTAATAATCAGGCTATTTGGCGGGTATTAGTTAATAGGGAAGCAAATCATAAGCAAAGTTCCTAAACTGATAACACCCATGGTTCTGAATAAGAACTGTATCATTCGGTGTTAAAGTAGACAAATTCAGCTGGAGTGTTCTCCTTCACACAATGTATCAAGTATGTAACAAAAATCAAAATTTCACACCAATAAAAACACCTTGGTCTTCAAGTATAGTGCGGTATAATATCATGTATCACAAGTAGCTTGCAGATACTAAAGACATCATTAACAAGGTATCAAGTGTATCCAAACACCTCCAGGTTACTCATTGTTACCGGCCCCACTCCGCAGGATAGCAGCTAATCTCTACAGACTCCACCTCACCGGACAGTGCTGTTGCAGCTAAGGAACTGTGGCTGTAGACCTCCGCGGCTTTCTCCAATGCCATATCAACGACGAACACTCCAAGAATGAGGTAACAAACAGTCTATAGACAAACTTGGTAAATCGTTCCAAAGAATTTATTCAAGGTGAAAAACAACAGGTTCACACCACTCCACACACCACAGCTAACAGGATGTTAGCTGTGGTGTGTGGAGTGGTGTGAACCTGTCTTTCACCTTAAATAAATTATTTGGAAGGATTTACCAAGTTTGTCTACAGACTGTTTGTTACCTCATTGTTGGAGTGTAGCATATTGATATGCTTATTTTGTTCTAATGTCAAATCTACTTTTAATAATGAGCATTTTTGTCAGGCTCCGTTACCCGATTCAATGCAGCCTCTCTGAATGATTTCCCCTTAGGCTTCTTTGACTGGCAGCTCTTTCAGCCAATCAGAGCCTCACCATGTTCCCCATGTAAGTTAATCACAGCACGCTCCCGTGCTTGGAACTCAGGCTGCAAGTTGAACTGTGCTCACGTAACTGCTACACAATTTACTCAACATAAACAGAAAGGCTACTTACAGTATGTTAACAGTAAACAGCCTCACTGTTTATGTTGCGCAAATAGCGTAGCAGTTGCGTATGCGCAGTTCAACTTCCAGCCTGGAGTTCCAAGCATGGGAGTGTGCTGTGATTAACTTACATGGGGCACATGGTGAGGCTCTGATTGGCTGAAAGAGGTACCAGTCAAAGAAGCCTAAGGGAAAATCATTCAGAGAGGCTGCATTGAATCAGGAAACAGAGCCTGACAAAAATACTCAGTATTAGAAGTAGATTTGACATTGGAACCAAAACAGAATTTATGTTTACCTGATAAATTTCTTTCTCCTACGGTGTGTCCGGTCCACGGCTTCATCCTTACTTGTGGGATATTCTCTTCCCCTACAGGAAATGGCAAAGAGAGCACACAGCAAGAGCTGTCCATATAGCCCCCCCTCTGGCTCCGCCCCCCAGTCATTCGACTGACGGTTAGGAGAAAAAGGAGAAACTATAGGGTGCCGTGGTGACTGTAGTGTACAGAAATAAAAATTTTAAACCTGACTAAAAGCCAGGGCGGGCCGTGGACCGGACACACCGTAGGAGAAAGAAATTTATCAGGTAAACATAAATTCTGTTTTCTCCTACATTGGTGTGTCCGGTCCACGGCTTCATCCTTACTTGTGGGAACCAATACCAAAGCTTTAGGACACGGATGAAGGGAGGGAACAAGTCAGGTTACCTAAACAGAAGGCACCACGGCTTGCAAAACCTTTCTCCCAAAAACAGCCTCCGAAGAAGCATAAGTATCGAATTTGTAAAATTTGGCAAAAGTATGCAGAGAAGACCAAGTCGCTGCCTTACAGATCTGATCAACAGAAGCCTCGTTCTTGAAGGCCCATGTGGAAGCCACAGCTCTAGTAGAATGAGCTGTAATTCGTTCCGGAGGCTGCCGTCCGGCAGTCTCCTAAGCCAATCGGATGATGCTTTTCAGCCAAAAAGAAAGAGAGGTAGCAGTAGCTTTCTGCCCTCGCCTCTTACCAGAATAAACGACAAACAAGGATAATGTCTGTCTGAAATCCTTTGTTGCTTCTAAATAAAATTTTAAAGCACGGACCACATCTAGGTTGTGTAACAAACGTTCCTTCTTCGAAACTGGATTCGGACACAGAGAAGGAACAACTATTTCCTGGTTAATATTCCTGTTGGAAACCACCTTTGGAAGAAAACCAGGCTTGGTACGTAAAACTACCTTATCTGTATGGAATACCAGATAGGGAGAAGTACACTGCAAAGCAGATAATTCAGAAACTCTTCTAGCAGAAGAAATAGCAACCAAAAACAGAACTTTCCAAGACAGTAACTTAATATCTATGGAATGCATGGGTTCAAATGGAACCCCCTGAAGAACTGAAAGAACTAAATTTAGACTCCAAGGAGGAGTCATAGGTCTGTAGACAGGCTTGATTCTAACTAGCGCCTGTACAAACGCCTGTACATCTGGCACGGCTGCCAGACGTTTGTGTAACAAAACAGAGCAGATATCTGTCCTTTTAAAGAACTAGCTGACAAACCTTTATCCAAACCCTCTTGGAGAAAGGAAAGAATCCTAGGAATTTTAATTTTACTCCAAGAGAATCCCTTGGATTCCCACCAACGGATATATTTTTGCCATATCTTATGGTAAATTTTCCTAGTTACAGGTTTTCTGGCTTGAACCAGAGTATCTATAACTGAATCTGAAAACCCACGCTTAGATAGAATCAAGCGTTCAATTTCCAAGCAGTCAGTTGCAGAGAGACTAGATTTGGATGTTCGAATGGACCTTGTACTAGAAGATCCTGTCTCAAAGGTAGCTTCCATGGTGGAGCCGATGACATATTCACCAGGTCTGCATACCAGGTCCTGCGTGGCCATGCAGGAGCTATTAGAATAACTGAGGCCTTCTCCTGTTTGATCCTGGCTACCAGCCTGGGGAGGACAGGGAACGGTGGAAACACATAAGCTAGATTGAACGACCAAGGCGCCACTAATGCATCCACTAGTGTCGCCCTGGGATCCCTGGATCTGGACCCGTATCGAGGAACTTTGAAGTTCTGACGAGACGCCATCAGATCCATATCTGGAGTGCCCCATAGTTGAGTTAACTGGGCAAAGACCTCCGGGTGGAGTTCCCACTCCCCCGGATGGAAAGTCTGACGACTCAAATAATCCGCCTCCCAGTTGTCTACTCCTGGGATGTGGATTGCAGATAGGTGGCAGGAGTGATCCTCCGCCCATTTGATGATCTTGGATACCTCTCTCATCGCCAAGGAACTCTTTGTTCCCCCCTGATGATTGATGTACGCTACAGTCGTCATGTTGTCCGACTGAAATCTTATGAATCTGGCCTTCGCTAGGTGAGGCCAGGCCAGGAGCGCATTGAATATCGCTCTCAGTTCCAAAATGTTTATCGGGAGGAGGGACTCTTCCTGAGACCATAGACCCTGAGCTTTCAGGGAGTCCCAGACCACGCCCCAGCCTAAGAGACTGGCGTCGGTCGTGACGATGACCCACTCTGGTCTGCGGAAACTCATTCCCTGAGACAGGTGATCCTGAGTCAACCACCAGCGGAGTGAGTCTCTGGTTACCTGGTCTACTTGAATCTGGGGAGACAAGTCTGCCTAATCCCCATTCCACTGTTTGAGCATGCACAGTTGCAATGGTCTTAGATAAATTCGAGCAAAAGGAACCACTTCCATTGCTGCAACCATTAATCCTATTACCTCCATGCACTGAGCTATGGAAGGCTGAGGAATAGATTGAAGAACTTGACAAGCGTTTAGAAGTTTTAATTTTCTGACCTCTGTCAGAAAAATCTTCATTTCTACAGAATCTATTATTGTTCCCAGAAAAGGAACCCTTGTGGACGGGGACAGGGAACTCTTTTCTAAGTTCACCTTCCACCCGTGAGACCTGAGAAAAGCTAATACAATGTCTGTATGAGCCCTTGTTTTGGAAAGAGACGACGCTTGGATTAGAATGTCGTCTAAGTAAGGTGCTACAGCAATGCCCCTCGGTCTTAGAACCGCTAGAAGGGACCCTAGCACCTTTGTGAAAATTCTGGGAGCAGTGGCTAAACCGAATGGAAGAGCCACAAACTGGTAATGTTTGTCCAGAAAGGCGAACCTTAGGAACTGATGATGATCTTTGTGGATAGGAATATGCAGGTACGCATCCTTTAAGTCCACGGTAGTCATGTATTGACCCTCCTGGATTGTTGGTAAAATCGTCCGAATGGTTTCCATTTTGAATGATGGAACTCTGAGGAATTTGTTTAGAATTTTTAAATCCAGAATTGGCCTGAAAGTTTCTTCTTTTTTGGGAACTACAAACAGGTTTGAGTAAAAACCCAGTCCTTGTTCCGCTGTTGGAACTGGGTGTATCACTCCCATCTTTAATAGGTCTTCTACGCAATGTAAGAATGCCTGTTTCTTTATCTGGTCTGAAGATAAGCGAGACATGTGGAACCTTCCCCTTGGAGGAAGTTCTTTGAATTCTAGAAGATACCCCTGAGAGACTATTTCTAGTGCCCAGGGATCCGGAACATCTCTTGCCCAAGCCTGAGCAAAGAGAGAAAGTCTGCCCCCTACTAGATCCGGTCCCGGATCGGGGGCTACCCCTTCATGCTATCTTGGTAGCAGCCACAGGCTTCTTGGCCTGTTTACCCTTGTTCCAGCCTTGCATTGGTTTCCATGCTGGTTTAGGCTGGGAAGTGTTACCCTCTTGTCTAGAGGCTGCAGAGATAGGAGACGGTCCGTTCCTGAAATTGCGAAAGGAACGAAAATTAGATTTGTTCTTAGCCTTGAAAGGCCTATCCTGTGGGAGGGCATGGCCCTTTCCCCCAGTGATGTCTGAAATAATCTCCTTCAATTCTGGCCCGAAAAGGGTCTTACCTTTGAAAGGAATATTAAGCAATTTTGTCTTGGACGACACATCCGCCGACCAAGATTTTAGCCAAAGCGCTCTGCGCGCCACTATTGCAAAACCTGAATTTTTCGCCGCTAATTTAGCCAATTGAAAATTCCAAAATAAAGGAATTAGCCAACTTTAGTGCGTGAATTCTGTCCATGATTTCATCATATGGAGTCTCCTTATGGAGCGAATTTTCTAGTTCCTGGAACCAAAAAGACGCCGCCGTGGTGACAGGAATAATGCACGAAATTGGTTGGAGAAGGAAACCTTGCTGAACAAATATCTTTTTAAGCAATCCTTCCAATTTTTTATCCATAGGATCTTTGAAAGCGCAACTGTCCTCAATAGGAATAGTTGTGCGCTTGGCCAACGTTGAAACTGCCCCCTCAACCTTAGGGACCGTTTGCCATGCGTCCCTTCTGGGGTCGACAATGGGGAACATTTTCTTAAATATAGGAGGTGGAACAAAAAGGTATACCTGGCTTCTCCCACTCCTTAGTCACTATGTCCGCCACCCTCTTGGGTATCGGAAAGGCATCAGCGTGCACAGGGACCTCTAAGAATTTGTCCATTTTGCACAATTTCTCTGGAATCACCAAAGAGTCACAATCGTCAAGAGTAGTTTGCACCTCCTTAAGCAGGGCGCGGAGATGTTCTAACTTAAATTTAAATGCCACGATATCAGGTTCTGCCTGCTGAGAAACTTTTCCTGAATCAGAAATTTCTCCCTCAGACAGACCCTCCCTCACTGCCAATTCAGACTGGTGTGAGGGTAAAACAGATAAATTATCGTCAGCGCCCACTTGCTCATCCTCTGTATTTAAAACTGAGCAATCACGCTTTCTGGGAAATGCTGGCAGTTTGGATAAAAGATTTGCTATACAGTTATCCATTACTGCAGTTAATTGCTGCATAGTAACAAGCATTGGCGCGCTAGATGTACTAGATATCGCCTGCGCGGGCAAAACTGGTGTTGACACAGAAGGAGAGGATGATGAGCTATCCCCACTACCTTCATTTGAAGAATCATCTTGGGCAACCTTATTAAATGTGACAGTACTGTCCTTACTTTGTTTGGACGCCATGGCACAATTTGAACATATATTTAAAGAGGGAACCACCTTGGCCTCCATACACACAGAACATATGCTATTTGAAGGTATAGACATGTTAGACAGATTGTGGCAGGCTATTAATGCAATAAAAACGTTTTTAAACAAAACCGTTACTGTCTCTTTAAATAATAAAAAGAGCACACTTTATTTCTGAATGTTTGAAAAACTATGAAGGAAATATCCGATCTTTACAAAATTTGCACCCCAGTGTCTTAATGCTTTGAAAGTATTGCAACCCAAATTTCAAGTCTCTAACCCCTTAAATGAGCAAACCGGAGCTAATTGTTCAATTTACCGGTTTAGACACACCACAGTCCCTGCCACAGACTTTGCTGCGGCTTTTACCTTCCTTGGGGGTTATTCACCACAGAAATAAGCCTTCTTGAGCTTGTTTTTATAGCCACAGGACCCTCTCACATGAAGCTGCATGCACTGCCTCTAGAAGTAACTGCGCAACTAAGGCGCGAAAATGAGGCCTCCTCCCTCTGCATACCAGAGTGAAGGGGCCTTCCTGACTAGATTAGGCGTCTAAACAACTGCCAGGCGTAATAAAAACGTTCCCAAAAGTGTTATCAAGTCACAAAACACTCAAAAGTCATAAATATGATATAAATCAATCGATTTAGCCCACAATAGTGTCAACCAGCATAGAGCCCATTTATAAGCCTTCATTCTGTTATGAGTCTAAGAAAATGGCTTACCGATCCCATAAGGGAAAACTGACAGTCTTCTAGCATTACTATGTCTTGTTAGAAAAGAGACTAGTCATACCTGGAGCAGAAAAGTCTACAAACTGTTCCCCCCAACTGAAGTTCTCTGGTTTCAACAGTCCTGCGTGGGAACAGCAATGGATTTTAGTTACTGGTGCTAAAATCATACTCCTCTTTTAACAGAACTCTTCATCAGTTTCTGTTGTAGAGTAAATAGTACAAACCGGCACTATTTTAAAATAACAAACTCTTGATAGAAGAAATAAAACTACAACTAACACCACATACTCTTTACCATCCCCGTGGAGATGCTACTTGTTCAGAGCGGCAAAGAGAATGACTGGGGGGCGGAGCCAGAGGGGGGCTATATGGACAGCTCTTGCTGTGTGCTCTCTTTGCCATTTCCTGTAGGGGAAGAGAATATCCCACAAGTAAGGATGAAGCCGTGGACCGGACACACCAATGTAGGAGAAATAAGCATATCAATATGCTAGTTAGGAGAGGAGTTTTCAGACTATGCGAAGTTAAGGAAGTGAATTTACGTCACGTCTGGAAGCTCAGCCAGTCTCTTGTGCAATAAAACAGACAGGGCTGAATCTGTCCCCTCAGGGAACTAGCAGAAAGACCTTTCTCCTGTCCATCCTGGAGAAAAGATAAGATCCTGGCAACCTTAACTGTGCCAGGAAAAAAACACGCTCTTCACACCAGAATAAGTAGGTCCTCCACACCTTGTGGTAGATATGCTGAGTAACTGGTTTTTGAGCTTGAATAAAAGTATCAATGACACATTCAGAAAAACCTCTCTTGGCTAAGACTAAGCGTTCAATCTCCACGCAGTCAGCCTCAGAGAATATAGATTTTGATGAACAAATGGACCTTGTATCAGCAGGTCTCTGTGACAAGGTAACTTCCACGGAGGAGATAAGGACATCCCCCAGGATTACTGATATCCGCTCCTGCTTGATGCAGGCCACCACTCGAGGAAGAAGTGGTAATGGCAAAAAAGATATGAGTTAGAGACGGAACCTGGCAAAAGGAATGATGATGTCCATGCAGGACACCATGAGACCAATCACCTCCATACACTGAGCCACAGAGGGACTCAAGAAGGTCCGGAGGGCAAGACATGCTGTAGTTAGCTTGCAACGTCTCTGGTCTGTTAGAAATATCCTCATGGATATGGAGTCTATTATAGTACTCAGGAATTCCACCCTGGTACTTTGGATAAGAGAACTCTTTTCCAAGTTTATCTTCTATCCATGTGATCTAAGAAGACTGAGAAGGGACTCCGAAAATTCTTCCGCAAGACAAAAGGATGGTGCATGCACCAGAATATCATCGAAGTATGGGGCTACTACAATACCTTGTGTTCTTGCAACTTCTAGAAGAGCACCCAGAACCTTCATAAAAATTCTTGGAGCAGTAGCTAGGCCAAACGGAAGGGCAATGACCTGGAAGTGCTGGTCCAGGAATGCAAACCCCAGGAACTGAAAGTAAGCGTCCTTCAGATCTATAGTTGTCATTAACTGGCCTTCCTGAATTAAAGGAAGGATGGACCTTATCGTCTCCATCTTGAAGGAAGGGACACTGAGAAATTTGTTTAAGCACTTTAGGTCCAGAATTGTTCAGAAAGTTCCCTCCTTCTTTGGGACCACGAAAAGGTTTGAATAAAACCCCAAACCTCTTTCTTCGGTATGCATCAGGACACCTCCTCCTAAGGAGGATCAATCCCGAACGCCCCCTAGAAAGGCATCCCTCTTTTCAGGTCTGGTAGATTAGAGAGAAGGAATCTGCCCCTTGGCGGATAAGATTTGAAGCCTATCTTGTATCCCTGCGATACAACCTCTAGAACCCACGGATCCTGTACGTCCTTGAACCAGGCTTCTGGAAAAAAAAAAAAAAAAAAAAAAGTCTGCCCCCTACACATCTGATCCTGAATTGCGGGCCGCCCCTTCATGCCGATTTGATTTGATTGCTCGGGATTGGAGAAGGATTGTTGTTGTTGGGCTTTGTCAGAACGAAAATTAGAAGATTGTCATTCCTTAGACTTGTTCTTATCTTGCGGTAGGAAGAGCCCCTTGCCTCCAGTAACCGTAGAAATAATGGAGTCCAGGCCTGGACCAAATAAAATCTTTCCCATAAATGGAAGAGAAAAGGAGTAGGGACTTAGAAGTCATATCCGCAGACCAAGATTTCAACCAGAGCGCCCGGCAGGCTAGGACCACAAAGCCAGAGGCCTTTGAATTTAGGCGAATAATTTGCATGTTCGCATCACAGATAAAAACATAATTTATGCTTACCTGATAAATTTATTTCTCTTGTAGTGTATCCAGTCCACGGATCATCCATTACTTATGGGATACCAATACCAAAGCTAAAGTACACGGATGATGGGAGGGACAAGGCAGGATTAAGCGGAAGGAACCACTGCCTGAAGAACCTTTCTCCCAAAAACAGCCTCCGAAGAAGCAAAAGTATCAAATTTGTAAAATTTGGAAAAAGTGTGAAGCGAAGACCAAGTCGCGGCCTTGCAAATCTGTTCAACAGAGGCCTCATTTTTAAAGGCCCAGGTGGAAGACACAGCTCTAGTGGAATGAGCTGTAATCCTTTCAGGGGGCTGCTGTCCAGCATTCTCATAGGCTAGGCGTATTATGCTCCGAAGCCAAAAGGAAAGAGAGGTTGCCGAAGCTTTTTGACCTCTCCTCTGTCCAGAGTAAACGACAAACAGGGTAGATGTTTGACGAAAATCTTTAGTAGCTTGTAAGTAAAACTTCAAGGCACGGACTACGTCCAGATTATGTAAAAGACGTTCCATCTTTGAAGAAGGATTAGGACACAATGATGGAACAACAATCTCTTGATTGATATTCTTGTTAGAAACCACCTTAGGTAAAAACCCAGGTTTGGTACGCAGGACTACCTTATCTGCATGAAAAATCAGATAAGGAGAATCACATTGTAAGGCAGATAAGCTCAGAGACTCTCCGAGCCAAGGAAATAGCCATCAAAAACAGAACTTTCCAAGATAAAAGTTTAATATCAATGGAATGAAGGGGTTCAAACTGAACTCCTTGAAGAACTTTAAGAACCAAGTTTAAGCTCCACGGGGGAGCAACAGGTTTAAACACAGGCTTAATTCTAACCAAAGCCTGGCAAAATGCCTGGACGTCTGGAACCTCTGCCAGACGCTTGTGCAAAAGGACAGAGCAGAAATCTGTCCCTTTAAGGAACTAGCTGATAATCCTTTGTCCAGGCCCTCTTGGAGAAAAGACAATATTCTAGGAATCCTAACCTTACTCCATGAGTAATTCTTGGATTCACACCAATAAAGATATTTACTCCATATCTTGTGGTAGATTTTCCTGGTAACAGGCTTTCGTGCCTGTATTAAAGTATCAATGACTGACTCGGAGAAGCCACGCTTTGATAGAATCAATCGTTCAATCTCCATGCAGTCAGTCTCAGAGAAATTAGATTTGGATGATTGAAAGGACCTTGTATCAGAAGGTCCTGTCTTAGAGGCAGAGTCCATGGTGGAAAGGATGACATGTCCACTAGGTCTGCATACCAAGTCCTGCTAACATCGCTAGGGAACTCCTGGTTCCCCCTTGATGGTTGATGTAAGCCACAGTCGTGATGTTGTCCGACTGAAATCTGATGAACCTCAGTGTTGCTGAGGCCAAGCCAGAAGAGCATTGAATATCGCTCTTAACTCCAGAATATTTATTGGAAGGAGTTTCTCCTCCTGAGTCCACGATCCCTGTGCCTTCAGGGAATTCCAGACTGCACCCCAACCTAGAAGGCTGGCATCTGTTGTTACAATTGTCCAATCTGGCCTGCGAAAGGTCATACCCTTGGACAGGTGTACCCGAGACAACCACCAGAGAAGAGAATCTCCGGTCTCTTGATCCAGATTTAGCAGAGGGGACAAATCTGTGTAATCCCCATTCCACTGACTCAACATGCATAATTGCAGCGGTCTGAGATGAAGGCGCGCAAATGGCACTATGTCTATTGCCGCTACCATTAAGCCGATTACCTCCATACACTGAGCTACCGAAGGGCGCAGAATGGAGTGAAGAACACGGCAAGCATTTAGAAGTTTTGATAACCTGGACTCAGTCAGGTAAATTTTCTCGTCTAGATACGGAGCCACCGCTATGCCTCGCGGTCTTAGAACCGCCAGAAGTGAGCCCAGAACCTATGTAAAGATTCTCGGGGCTGTAGCCAACCCGAAGGGAAGAGCTACAAATTGGCAATGCCTGTCTAGAAAGGCAAACCTTAGAAACCGATGATGATCTTTGTGAATCGGTATGTGAAGGTAGGCATCCTTTAAGTCCACTGTGGTCATGTACTGACCTTCTTGGATCATGGGTAGGATGGTCCGAATAGTTTCCATTTTGAAAGATGGAACTCTGAGGAATTTGTTTAAGATCTTTAGATCCAAAATTGGTCTGAAGGTTCCCTCTTTTTTGGGAACCACAAACAGATTCGAATAAAAACCCTGTCCTTGTTCCGTCCGCGGAACTGGATGGATCACTCCCATAACTAGGTGGTCTTGCACACAGCGTAGGAATGCCTCTTTCTTTATCTGATTTGCAGATAGCCTTGAAAGATGAAATCTCCCTTGTGGAGGGGAAGCTTTGAAGTCCAGAAGATATCCCTGAGATATGATCTCCAACGCCCTGGGATCCCGAACATCTCTTGCCCACGCCTGGGCAAAGAGAGAAAGTCTGCCCCCTACTAGATCCGTCGCCGTATAGGGGGCCGTTCCTTCATGCTGTCTCAGAGGCAGCAGCAGGCTTTCTGGCCTGCTTGCCTTTGTTCCAGGACTGGTTAGGTTTCCAGGCCTGCTTAGATTGAGCAAAAGTTCCCTCTTGTTTTGAAGCGGAGGAAGTTGATGCTGCACCTGCCTTGAAAATTCGAAAGGCACGAAAATTAGACTGTTTGGCCTTTGCTTTGGCCCTGTCCTGAGGAAGAGTGTGACCCTTACCTCCAGTAATGTCAGCAATAATTTCCTTCAAACCAGGCCCGAATAAGGTCTGCCCCTTGAAAGGAATGTTGAGTAATTTAGCTGACCAGGATTTAAGCCATAGCGCCCTACGCGCTTGGATGGCGAATCCGGAATTCTTAGCCGTTAGTTTAGTCAAATGAACATTGGCATCAGAAACAAATGAGTTAGCTAGCTTAAGTGTTCTAAGCTTGTCAATAATTTCAGTCAATGGAGCTGTATGGATGGCCTCTTCCAGGGCCTCAAACCAGAATGCCGCTGCGGCCGTGACAGGCGCAATGCATGCAAGGGGCTGTAAAATAAAACCTTGTTGAATAAACATTTTCTTAAGGTAACCCTCCAATTTTTTATCCATTGGATCTGAAAAAGCACAACTGTCCTCAACCGGGATAGTAGTTCGCTTTGCTAAAGTAGAAACTGCTCCCTCCACCTTAGGGACCGTCTGCCATAAGTCCTGTGTAGTGGCGTCTATTGGAAACATTTTTCTAAATATAGGAGGTGGGGAAAAAGGCACACCCGGTCTATCCCACTCCTTGCTAATAATTTCTGTAAGCCTTTTAGGAAAAACATCAGTACACACTGGTACCGCATAGTATTTATCCAGCCTACACAATTTCTCTGGTACTGCAACTGTGTTAGTCATTCAGAGCAGCTAATACCTCCCCAAGCAACACACGGAGGTTCTCAAGCTTAAATTTAAAATTAGAAATCTCTGAATCAGGTTTCCCCGAATAAGAGATGTCACCCACAGACTGAAGCTCTCCGTCCTCATGATCTGCATATTGTGACGCAGTATCAGACATGGCCCTTACAGCATCTGCGCGCTCTGTATTTCTCCTAACCCCAGAGCAATTGCGCTTGCCTCTTAATTCAGGCAACCTGGATAATACCTCTGACAGGGTATTATTCATGATTGCAGCCATGTCCTGCAAGGTAATCGCTATGGGCGTCCCTGATGTAATTGGCGCCATATTAGCGTGCATCCCCTGAGCGGGAGGCGAAGGGTCTAACACGTGGGGAGAGTTAGTCGGCATAACTTCCCCCTCGTCAGAATCTTCTGGTGATATTTCTTTTATAGTTAAAGACTGATCTTTACTGTTTAAGGTGAAATCAATACATTTAGTACACATTCTCCTATGGGGCTCCACCATGGCTTTCAAACATAATGAACAAGTAGTTTCCTCTGTGTCAGACATGTTTAAACAGACAAGCAATGAGACTAGCAAGCTTGGAAAACACTTTAAACAAGTTTACAAGCAATATAAAAAACGTTACTGCACCTTTAAGAAACACAAATTGTCAAAATTTTAAATAACAGTGAAAAAAGGCAGTTACACTAACGAAATTTTTACATTGTATGTAACAAGTTAGCAGAGCATTGCACCCACTTGCAAATGGATGAATAACCCCTTAATACCCAAAATGGAATAATAAAAGACAAAAACGTTTTTTTTTGTTTTTTGTTTTTTTTCCAAACAGTCACAACAACTGCCACAGCTTTACTGTGGCTTTTTACCTCCCTCAAAAACGACTGAAGCCTTTTGAGACCTCCAGAGATGTCCTGGATCATGCAGAGGGAAACTGAATGTCTCTGTCAGTATTTTTAGCTGCACAGAAAAGCACTAAAAAAGGCCCCTCCCACTCATATTACAACAGTGGAAAGCCTAAGGAAACTGTTACTAGGCAAAATTCAAGCCAGCCATGTGGAAAAAACTAGGCCCCAATAAGTTTTATCACTAAATACATATAAAAACGATTAAACATGCCAGCAAACGTTTTATATTACATTTTTATAAGAGTATGCATCTCTATTAATAAGCCTGATACCAGTAGCTATCACTGCATTTAAGGCTTTACTTACATTAGTTCGGTATCAGCAGCATTTTCTAGCAAATTCCATCCCTAGAAAAATATTAACTGCACATACCTTATTGCAGGAAGACCTGCACGCCATTCCCTCTCTGAAGTTACCTCACTCCTCAGAATATGTGAGAACAGCCATGGATCTTAGTTACTTCTGCTAAGATCATAGAAAACGCAGGCAGATTCTTCTTCTAAATACTGCCTGAGATAAACAGTACACTCCGGTACCATTTAAAAATAACAAACTTTTGATTGAAGAATAAACTAAGTATAAAACACCACACTCCTCTTACGACCTCCATCTTGGTTGAGGCTTGCAAGAGAATGACTGGATATGACAGTTAGGGGAGGAGCTATATAGCAGCTCTGCTGTGGTGATCCTCTTGCAACTTCCTGTTGGGAAGGAGAATATCCCATAAGTAATTGATGATCCGTGGACTGGATACACTTAACAAGAGAAATTAGCAATTCTCAGAGCTTTAATTCTATCTTGAATATCCTCGAGGGGAGACTCCACCTCAACGAGTACCGACAAAGTCGCACCTGTAGGTAGCGCGGCCTCTAGAACCTCTAACATAGACAGAACCTCCTTTAACCCCTTGAGTGCTAACAGCTCTGAGCCATCGCAAATTGTCTCAGGTGTTAAGACTCTCCCACCTTGAGGAAGATCTGGGGGATCGCACCCGCTCCAACCCCGGCGATCTGGCCTGCATAGTGTCAAGCATCACCGGGGCTTCACATTCGGCGCAGTGACGTCACTGTGCAACTTTATAAAAAAAAAAAATATACAATAGACAGTATAGGGAAATGGGGCATGCTGCTTAGAAGGCTGTATCTCAGGCATCTAAGCAGCTACAGACCCTCAAGACCCACCGTTGGAGAGGTAATAGCCTAACCTCCTTTCCAACGGTATACGTCTTGGGTATATGAAGAAAAAAAAAAAAACTCATATACAGCTTAGCACCCAGTTGGGAAAAGTGCTTAGCACTCAAAGGGTTTATAAAAACCGCAAGTGCTCAATTTTAAATCTTAAGGACGATTCCTCCGCAGCAGGAGGATTAGACACTAAGGACTTTGACCCAGAAAGATCACCCTCTCAAGCTACAGAGGTTAACTCATCATCGGATAACTGGGACATAATAGCTAAATCCGATATTTAGATGACTCCAGGTCAGGGGAGCTGTTTAACCTCTCTTGCATTTGTTAGAGCGAGGTAATGCACTGAGGGCCACAGACACTGCAGTTTGTAACTGCGCGGCAAATGCCGCAGGAAAAAGAAGGGCCCCTTCCAGATGGAGGATTAGATGTGCTACGGGGAACTGCATGTGGAGTGGATAATGTTGCAAGGGTAGGAATCTCACAGGATGCCGAATCCTGAGAGGTAGACGGCTCAGAGGGACTAGGAGCCTTAGCAGGCTTGTCTCCCTTCTTAGACTTATAACGTTGTTAAAGTGAAAGTCAATCTTGATGCTCAAGTGCCCGGTTTTTAAAAATTTGATTAAAAACAGCAGCACTTTAATTCATCAAAATTTACATTTCACTCCTGTTGAGAAAAAGAAAATTACCTTTTAATCTTGACAGCAGCTCCAGCTTCCTCCGGTCGTTGCAAGTCATTTTGGACGTCAGAAATTATGGATAGGTCATCCTCCAATTACGGCTTCCCCCCTTCCCCGGGGGAATCAGTGTTTGATTCAATGCCGTGATTGGAGGAAGCCGCTGGCACTGCTGTGAAGATTAAAAAGGTAAGTTTTTTTTCCTCAACAGGAGTGAAATGTAAATTTTGAGGAATTAAAGTGCCCCTGGTTATTTTTTTGGTTTTTTTTTTAATTCTCTTTATTAAATAGAAGGAACACATGTGAATACACGTAGAAACAGAGACATTTGTTCTCCCGAACAACAAAAGGAGATAAGGCGTAAATACATGTCAGACAAGTTCTAGTACATAAGTCAGTATTACAGTCTATCATACTTTTTTTTTTCCAACATGAAATATACATAATCACAATCAGTAAGAGTAGTAAATGCAAGATTATTCCTTAGATCATGCGTTTCCCTCTATCATTTTCCATTTTTATCCTACTATTTACAACTAACAAAACCTTTATATTAACAGTAACACAATATGAACAACTTAATATATTTCCAGCTATGTCCATACCACGTTCTAGGTCTGTATCTCCACTCAGGGGGTATATGGGGCATGTTAAAGTATATTACTCCATTCGCCTCTAAGCGTAGCTTCAATGAACACCTCATGGTGCAAGAAAGGTCTCAGTATCTGTTTTTGTTGGTTAATAGGAAGGCTCTGTATATAATTCTGCCATTTACATAGAAAAGGTCTCAGCCTACGTTTGGTATCTAGGGTGGTATCAATTTGTTCTATGTACAGTTGCCGAAGCATCCTATGTTTAAAGTGAGTCAGTGTGGGAGGGACTTTGGAAGTCCACTGTGACAAAATACATTGTCGGACCAATAAGGTACTTAGAGTAAGCATGGGGTATAGTGACTTATGTTGTGGTTGCCAAGATAGAAGGAAAATTGATTTAGAGTCAAAAAGGAGGTCAGTCTTGAAGGTTAACTTGATCCAGTGTTGTAATCGTCTCCAAAATTGATTAACATACGGACACGCAAAAAAATAGTGATTGAGTGAGGGTTCTAATAATGAACATTTAATACACTGATTCGGAAGGTCCTGATTCCAATGAAATCTGTGTGCTGGGGTAATGTAGTCTTTACTTAGCATCCTGATCTGCATTTCCCTAATTTGTACCACCAAACTAGCTGACCTTGTTCTTTCTAAGATGGTAAGTATATCTCTAAAAGATATGTCCCCCAAGTATTCCCTCTGTAGTTTGGTTAGTATATTTCCCATGACATTTTTGGAAGTGTGTGTAACTAAAAGACGGGAGATAGGCGACATAGAGAAAATGCCCAGTTTATATGCAACGTGTATATGAGCCCACGGAGAGGGTTGACAGAAATCGGTGTATCGCGATATCAATGTGTTGGTATAATGTCGGACCTGAAGGTATGCATAGAAGTGTGAATTTGGTAGGCAATATTGATTTTTAAGGTCTTGATAAGTTTTGACAGTGTGTAACACGGGGTCCAAAAGATCGCCCACCGATCTGATCCCTTGAGACTTCCATACTCTGAAGGGGGCTGTTTCGTTACCTGCAGGAAAATCCATATTTCCCATCAATATTGGGATATTGGAGTGAAAAGTTAATAAAATAGAGGCGGCCTTCAAGGGCTTAGAAATTATCATATGTGCCTTCCTAGGTTTGCTTTCAACTAGAATACCAAGAGAACAAAGCAAAATTGTTGATAAAAGTAAAATTGTATGCCCTATTTGAAAAATGAACGTTTTTTTTGGACTTGACTGTCCCTTTAAGCAAGTCCTAATTGGTAAAGTCCCAGTCCTTTCCGAGGTCCCAGCAATCAAAATAATATTTCCTCTGTCTATGTAGGTCTTGTGTTCTTCTCCTAGGTCCCATTACTTTGCTGCCAGCTTGGCCCAACACTCTGAGGAAGGGAGAAAGAGAAAGGACACAGCCACATATGTGTATCGGAAAACAGATAAACAAACAAGATGAAGCAGGTGCAACACAGGGTACATATTCCAGCGGCACTCAGTTGTGCCTATAGTTACAGGCTGGGCCTTCAACAGCAGCCCAGCTTGCTGGTTCCATAGGAAAAGCAATATTGAACCTCATATATATGCAGAGGGGGGGGGGGGATAAAACACAAATACATGCAGGACATGTGTGAATCTGTCGGACCAGGGATACTTTAAAGAAAGGAAAAGCAGATTACAGTATACTCACAACAGCTCGCTGTGATCCAAGTTAGCATGCTGTCCCATGTAAGGATAAGTAGAGAAAAAAGGCAGTATTGCCCTTTCACTTCTCCCTTCCCTCTTTAATCCATAAAGGAACCCCTCCAACCAAATGAGATTGTAGCTTGTGCTACATTGTTCACATGCTTAGGTGATGTTCTTTAACCCTTGCTAACCCTTATTTAGCAGAGTCAATTATATTAACCACTTAGGGGAGGGGTGTCCACAGGGAGGGCAGATATACCCCTTGAGTTCCACAGCCCTTATATACTAGGGGGCTTCCAGATAGCGCTAGATGGTAAAAGCGCAACTTATTGGTTCCTGTGCTACCACCCTAAAGGTGTATGTAACTCCCGGCAATGCCCTAGGGACACGAAGGAGCAGGAACCTCATTGATTGCTTTCCCCTCCTGTTTCCGCTTGCCTAGGGAGAAGCTGACCCGCTTGGGAGTAACAGGCAGTCAAGGATCCCGACTGATGCTTTGGTATCCCACCACCTGGTTACCCAGCTTTGCGGTCGTCGTCGCCGCCACCGCCATCGTCCCCCCGAGCCCTACTCTTTGCGCGTATCTCAACGCAAACCTCAAGCGTGCACATCAGCGCACGGAACCACACCCACCGAATTGTATTCTTCTTAATACAAAAGGAAGTTCAGTATTGCTTGGGGCTAAATCTATTCGGGGAATGAAAACATTTTGCCATTCAGCTGTACCTGTTAATACTTGTGCAATAATTACATTTTCTTGCAATGCTTGCACAACTAATCTGGTCAAGAAAATAGAGACACACACTCACTGAGACAGAACAATAGCTAGAAAAACTTCCGTGCTTGTCCACAAGGCCAGTGCCACTCAGGGTGCAGTCTATTTTTGCACACTATGCCTTTTCTCAGAGAAAAAATATCCTGTAGCATATCAATCTGATCCTGCCCAATGACAGTCCAGCATCGAAATACCAGGCAATTCTTCTCTGAACAAGACAAAAAACAAACCCCAGAAGTACGTTTCGGCCTCTCTTGGGCCTCGTCAGTGAGGTGCAGTTGCATATCTCTAGGGCATGTGTGCAAGGAGTCCACGTCTGGTTTCCCCCTTTTACTCTTAGGGAGACCTAAGAGCAATTTACATAAAATCATGTAAATTTATGCAAATTGCTCTTGGATCTCCCTAAGAGTAAAAGGGGAAACCAGACATGGACTCCTTGCACACATGCCCTTAGAGAGATGCGACTGCACCTCACTGACGAGGCCCACAAAAGGCCGAAACGATCGTCTGGGGTTGTTGTTTCTCTTGTTCAGAGAGGAATTGCCTGGTATTTCAGTGCTGGACTGTCATTGGGAAGGGTCAGACTGATATGCTACAGGATATTTTTACTCTGTGAAGGGGCATAGTGTGCTAAAAGAGTATGCACCCTGAGTGGCACTGAAAATGAACAGGCACGGAAGTTTTTCTAGCTTTTGTTCTGTCTTAGCTGAGTGCATCTCTGTCTCTTTTTATATTTTTACAACTAATCTGGTAGGAAAAAAGGATGAAGGTAGCACTCTCAGCAACTGGAAAACACCTTTAATAGGAGCAACGTTTCGAGGCTACTTGCCTCTTTCTCAAGCTTACACAAACTGAAAAGTGAACAAGACTTTATTCACATGGCAATTAGTGGAGGGCCAATCCCCAAGCTCACAAGGGGCGTGTGCACTATGACATCACACTCACATTGAAAAATTAAATTGTTAACCCATTAGAGACTAACTGGAGGATTGGTCCAACAACTAAATACAATAATAAAACAAAAGCAATTACACAGAGACTAGAGATAGCATAATAGGATCAAAAATAAAAAGCAAAATACTTAAACAACAACAGTATTTTAAATTAGTGGCAAGAGATCAAGAGATGAAATGTGAATAAAGTCTTGTTCACTTTTCAGTTTGTGTAAGCTTGAGAAAGAGGCAAGTAGCCTCGAAACGTTGCTCCTATTAAAGGTGTTTTCCAGTTGCTGAGAGTGCTACCTTCATCCTTTTTTCCTACTTGATTCCTTCAGATCTTGGTTGGGGGTCTGTGAAGGTTTGAGCACATATCTCCTGCAAATCCTGCAGTGTTACATATGGAGGGGATGACCCAGGAGTGCTGATCCTAACATCACTTTATCTATGTGTTTACCCACCTTGGGATTACAGCACCCACAATAAATAAACATTTTCTTCAAGGATACTCACCTTATTCCATCAATATGGCAAGTGAAACTGGTGTGTTTGCTTACACAGAGGAAGAGGCAGCACGTATTGCTACGCTCACAGTGGGACCCAGGGAGTTTCTCGCGGCTCCTGACAAAGACATACAAAAACGGGAACTTGAAAAATTGGTTAAAAGACAGATTAACTTACAACTCCATTCGACAACATTAGCGGAATACTACAGAGTCCGCCGGATACCTAGAGGTATGCGCTCACCACTCCAGCCCACCTTCTTTGCTGACAACCCTGAGTTCTGCATTAAATATCAGCAGATTCTCAATAAATCCTCCATGGACATTATGACCTTAAATATCGAATTTTCCAATATGGAACTGAATACGTTAGGACCCGCTATTGTTACACAGCAGAATAAGCTCCGGGAAACAACCGGTGAAGCGGAGTGTCCTTACCGACATCAAAGATGCGACCGATGCCTTCAAACAGGAAGTGGAGGAGAGGAAGCGCCGGAAGTTCAGGCGCGACGAACAAGATTATGCTACCGGAAGAGTTTACAGGTGGAACCGCGGCAGGAGGAGATCAGGCAATACCTTTGCCAGGAGACCCAACTATTACACACGGCGGAATGCCGGATCCAATACTGGATCATCATCGGGGTCTGAAGGATCGATCACAGAGCCAAGTAATGCGGTTATCACTTCCCCCCAGTCCGCTCCTTTTTTAGGGGCAGGGACAAGTACTGCAAGCGGCGGAGGACCAGGAGAGGCGGCGGTGGGCCGAGGAGAGGACACCGAGCGAGATCTTACCAACAATGCAGGAAGAGGTAAATGTAGTTAATCTGTCTTCTAGGATATTGACTGTGCTCAATAAGGGGTTATCGTTTTGCCCCACTGAGGAACCTGACCCGTTTGCCCTGATGATTGACCTCACACGATTCTTTAGGTTACTTAGATTGAAGGCCTTCTTTAATAATCCCACTAGGCCAATTATGAGTCCCCCATTGGATTCCAACCCAGAGATGTTTGTTATCAGTAACCTGGGACTGCATAGTAAAAGTACATTTAACCCCTCAGGGGATAATCCAGCTGTGGAGACCTACATTAAGACTGTGGAAACTGAATTTAAAGCAGCGGTTGACAAACACAAACAGAAACAAAGGAATTATAATGTGACCAGAAAAGAATATCAGGCCCTTAGATCTTTACAGAACGACAGAGACATTACCATCAAGCCGGCCGACAAAGGCGGAGCCTTGGTTATTCTGGACACTACAAAATATAATACTGAGATACTGAGACAGTTGGGTGACTCTGATGTTTACAAAAGACTGGATAGTGACCCCCTTAGAGATATTGTTAGAATACTTAAGAAAGAGATTGAAAGGGGTGTTCGTTATGATATTATTAGTCAAAAACTGGCCCAGTTTTTACTTATTAAGAATCCTGTCACTCCAGTTTTTTATGTTATGCCCAAAATTCACAAGAGCTTAATTGACCCTCCTGGCCGCCCTATTGTGGCAGGCATAGGCTCAGTATTAAGCCCCACAGCCCAGTTTCTAGACAAGATTCTGTCACCTCTAGTTAGTTCTGGCAAATCCTATATTAAAGATACTTTGGTTTTATATCTAAAATTCAACAATTTGATGATTTACAAGATGTTTTGTTATCAACTTGGGATGTGGCATCATTGTACACTGTCATCCCCCATGGTGTGGGGGTTGAGAGTGTACATGATGCACTATCCAAATGTGGTCTTTACAGTGATGTACAATGTGATTTTCTGACCAGGCTACTTGAGCTGGTATTAACTAACAATTACTTTATGTATGACAATTATTTCTATCTACAAAAGAAAGGGACGGCGATGGGGTCAAATGTGGCCCCATCTTACGCCTGTTTAACAATGAATTGGGTGGAAGAAAAGTATGTTTACACTCATCCGTTGTTTCAGAAAAGGTGTTTAGGGTGGATTCGCTATATAGATGACCTCTTCATCTTGTGGCGGGGCACCCAAGAGGAACTCAATATATTGAAAGGTGATATAGAAATGGAAGTCCCATTTTTAAGATTTAGTGCAAAAACAAGTACCACTAATATTGAGTTCCTTGACACCATGGTATATGTCTCAGGAGGTAAATTGGAGACAGATTTATACACAAAGCCTATTGATCGCAACACTTTGTTGCATAGATCTAGCTTTCATCCCCCTAGAACATTCAAAAGCGTACCAAAGTCCCAACTCATACGAGTTAATAGAATTGTCAGTGACCCAGAGTTAATAGAATTGTCAAGTGGGTATAGCCCACTTGAACGTAATCAGATCCAGGTAGATCCTACTGTTGATCCTGTAGCTAAAAACACAGGGTATTCAAATAGGATCTCTTTTGTGAGTACTTTTAGTGCCATGAGTAAGAGCATTTTTCATATAATCAAAAAATATTGGTTTGTGCTGAAGGAGGCTTGTCCAGAGATTTCAGAATTTAAAGAAGTCCCACGAGCAGCTTATCGTAGAGGCAATACTATGGGCAAAAAAGTGGTGCGTATGTTAATACCTCTACTAAGGGTCAAACGTTTTTGGGTACCCCTAGGAATGGAACTTTTCCATGCCTGGGGTGTGCACAATGTAACAGCGTAATTAAAGGTGGAGAAATATCTCACCCATACACAGGCAAGAAATTTAAGATCCCAGGGTATTTTACATGTAACTCTACATACGTAGTCTATGCCCTTAAGTGCCTATGTGGTTTACTATATATAGGCGAGACCACCCAGAAGGTCAAGGACCGCTTCTGTCAGCACAAGTGCAGTATTGGCAATGAGAAATTGTCTCATCTTCCTGTCCCCTCACATTTTCTGGAAAAAGGCCATCAAGCCAATCAATTAAGATTCATGGTGATTGACCATGCCAATAAAAAAAAAAAAAGAGGAGGAGACAGGTTGAGAGACTTATTGTATAGAGAGGCCAAATGGATT
Organism: Bombina bombina; assembly: GCF_027579735.1. NCBI lineage: Eukaryota > Metazoa > Chordata > Amphibia > Anura > Bombinatoridae > Bombina > Bombina bombina. The sequence goes on along the minus strand of NC_069501.1, from coordinate 289,553,183 downwards.
TGGCAATTAGACACTATGTCACCTAAAGGACTCAATAGAGAGTTTGATCTCTTGCCACTAATTTAAAATACTGTTGTTGTTTAAGTATTTTGCTTTTTATTTTTGTTTAACATTTTTATTTTTGATCCTATTATGCTATCTCTAGTCTCTGTGTAATTGCTTTTGTTTTATTATTGTATTTAGTTGTTGGACCAATCCTCCAGTTAGTCTCTAATGGGTTAACAATTTAATTTTTCAATGTGAGTGTGATGTCATAGTGTACACGCCCCTTGTGAGCTTGGGGATTGGCCCTCCACTAATTGCCATGTGAATAAAGTCTTGTTCACTTTTCAGTTTGTGTAAGCTTGAGAAAGAGGCAAGTAGCCTCGAAACGTTGCTCCTATTAAAGGTGTTTTCCAGTTGCTGAGAGTGCTACCTTCATCCTTTTTTCCTACTTGATTCCTTCAGATCTTGGTTGGGGGTCTGTGAAGGTTTGAGCACCTATCTCCTGCAAATCCTGCAGTGTTACATATGGAGGGGATGACCCAGGAGTGCTGATCCTAACATCACTTTATCTACAACTAATCTGGTGCCATTACCTCTTATGGTGTTAAGATTACTCAAAAGCATAGTAATACTACCTTTTTAGATTGAGTTTATGAATTGGCATTCCAGAAGGTGCCAATGCATTTAAACACTCAACTGGGTAGTTATCCCTATCTTCCTGTGATTCATCATCAATGGAATCTGTACTTAAAAGGGACACTGAACCCAAATTTTCTCTTTCATGATTCATAGAGAGCATGCAATTTTAAGCAACTTTCTAATTTACTCCTATTAACAATTTTTCTTCATCCTCTTGCTATCGTTATTTGAAAAAGAAGGCATCTAAGCTTTTTTTTAGGTTCAGAACTCTGGACAGCACTTTTTTATTGGTGGATGAATTTATCCACCAATCAGCAAGGACAACCCAGGTTGTTCACCAAAAATGGGCCGGCAAGAGAATGAAGAAAAACATAATTTATGCTTACCTGATAAATTCCTTTCTCCTGTAGTGTAGTCAGTCCACGGGTCATCCATTACTTATGGGATTATATCTCCTCCCTAACAGGAAGTGCAAGAGGATCACCCAAGCAGAGCTGCTATATAGCTCCTCCCCTCTACGTCATACCCAGTCATTCGACCGAAACCAAACGAGAAAGGAGAAACTATAGGGTGCAGTGGTGACTGGAGTTTAATTTAAAATTTAGACCTGCCGTAAAAACAGGGCGGGCCGTGGACTGACTACACTACAGGAGAAAGGAATTTATCAGGTAAGCATAAATTATGTTTTCTCCTGTTAAGTGTAGTCAGTCCACGGGTTATCCATTACTTATGGGATACCAATACCAAAGCTAAAAGTACACGGATGACGGGAGGGACAGGCAGGACCTTTACATGGAAGGAACCACTGCCTGAAGAACCTTTCTCCCAAAAACAGCCTCCGAAGAAGCAAGTGGAAGCCACAGCTCTGGTAGAATGAGCTGTAATTCTTTCAGGAGGCTGCTGTCCAGCAGTCTCATAGGCTAAACGTATTATGCTACGAAGCCAGAAGGAGAGAGAGGTAGCCGAAGCCTTTTGACCTCTCCTCTGTCCAGAATAAACGACAAACAGGGAAGAAGTTTGTCGAAAATCTTTAGTTGCCTGTAAATAGAATTTCAGGGCACGGACAACGTCCAGATTGTGCAGAAGTCGTTCCTTCTTTGAAGAAGGGTTAGGGCACAATGATGGAACAACAATCTCTTGATTGATATTCCTGTTAGTGACTACCTTAGGTAAGAACCCAGGTTTAGTACGCAGAACTACCTTGTCTGAATGAAAAATCAGATAAGGAGAATCACAATGTAAGGCAGATAACTCAGAGACTCTTCGAGCCGAGGAAATAGCCATTAAAAACAGAACTTTCCAAGATAACAGCTTGATATCAATGGAATGAAGGGTTCAAACGGAACACCCTGTAAAACGTTAAGAACTAAGTTTAAGCTCCATGGCGGAGCAACAGTTTTAAACACAGGCTTAATCCTGGCCAAAGCCTGACAAAAAGCCTGAACGTCTGGAACTTCTGACAGACGCTTGTGTAGAAGAATGTACAGAGCTGAGATCTGTCCTTTTAACGAACTAGCAGATAAACCCTTTTCTAAGCCTTCTTGTAGAAAAGGCAATATCCTAGGAATCCTAACCTTACTCCATGAGTAACTCTTGGATTCGCACCAATGTAAGTATTTACGCCATATTTTATGGTAAATTTTCCTGGTAACAGGTTTCCTAGCCTGTATTAAGGTATCAATCACTGACTCCGAGAATCCACGCTTTGATAGAATCAAGCGTTCAATCTCCATGCAGTCAGCCTCAGAGAAATTAGATTTGGATGTTTGAAAGGACCCTGAACCAGAAGGTCCTGTCTCAGAGGCAGAGACCATGGTGGACAGGACGACATGTCCACCAGATCTGCATACCAGGTCCTGCGTGGCCACGCAGGCGCTATTAGAATCACTGATGCTCTCTCCTGTTTGATCCTGGCAATCAGACGAGGAAGTATCGGGAAGGGTGGAAACACATAAGCCATGTTGAAGACCCAAGGTGCTGTCAGAGCATCTATCAGAAACGCTCCCGGGTCCCTGGACCTTGATCCGTAACAAGGAAGCTTGGCGTTCTGGCGAGACGCCATGAGATCCAGATCTGGTTTGCCCCAACGCCGAAGCAGTTGTGCAAATACCTCCGGGTGAAGTTCCCACTCCCCCGGATGAAAAGTCTGGCGACTTAGGAAATCCGCCTCCCAGTTCTCCACGCCTGGGATGTGGATCGCTGACAGGTGGCAAGAGTGAGACTCTGCCCAGCGAATTATCTTTGAGACTTCCATCATCGCTAGGGAACTCCTTGTCCCTCCCTGATGGTTGATGTAAGCCACAGTCGTGATGTTGTCCGACTGGAACCTGATGAACCTCAGAGTTGCTAGCTGAGGCCAAGCCAGAAGAGCATTGAGAACTGCTCTTAATTCCAGAATGTTTATTGGAAGGAGACTCTCCTCCTGAGACCATGATCCCTGAGCCTTCAGGGAATTCCAGACAGCGCCCCAACCTAGGAGGCTGGCGTCTGTTGTTACAATTGTCCAATCTGGCCTGCTGAAGGGCATCCCCCTGGACAGATGTGGCCGAGAAAGCCACCATAGAAGAGAATCTCTGGTCTCTTGATCCAGATTCAGCATAAGGGACAAATCTGAGTAATCCCCATTCCACTGACTTAGCATGCACAATTGTAGTGGTCTGAGATGCAGGCGTGCAAAGGGTACTATGTCCATTGCCGCTACCATTAAGCCGATTACCTCCATGCATTGAGCCACTGACGGGTGTTGAATGGAATGAAGGACACGGCAAGCATTTAGAAGTTTTGTTAACCTGTCTTCTGTCAGGTAAATTTTCATTTCTACAGAATCTATAAGAGTCCCCAAGAAGGGAACTCTTGTGAGTGGCAATAGAGAACTCTTTTCTACGTTCACCTTCCACCCATGCGACCTTAGAAATGCCAGAACCAACTCTGTATGAGACTTGGCAGTCTGGAAACTTGACGCTTGTATCAGAATGTCGTCTAGGTACGGAGCTACCGAAATTCCTCGCGGTCTTAGTACCGCCAGAAGAGAGCCCAGAACCTTTGTAAAGATTCTTGGAGCCGTGGCTAACCCGAAGGGAAGAGCTACAAACTAGTAATGCCTGTTTAGGAAGGCAAACCTTAGGTACCGATAATGATCCTTGTGAATCGGTATGTGAAGGTAGGCATCCTTTAAATCCACTGTGGTCAGGTATTGACCCCTTTGGATCATAGGTAAGATTGTACGAATAGTTTCCATTTTGAACGATGGAACTCTTAGGAATTTGTTTAGGATCTTTAAGTCCAAAATTGGTCTGAAGGTTCCCTCTTTTTTGGGAACCACAAACAGATTTGAGTAAAACCCTTGTCCGTGTTCCAACCGCGGAACTGGATGGATCACTCCCATTAGTAAAAGGTCTTGTACACAGCGTAGAAACGCTTCTCTTTTTATCCGGTTTGCTGACAACCTTGAAAGATGAAATCTCCCTTTTGGAGGAGAAGCTTTGAAGTCCAGAAGATATCCCTGAGATATGATCTCTAACGCCCAGGGATCCTGGACATCTCTTGCCCCAAGCCTGGGCGAAGAAAGTCCTGCCCCCCCACTAGATCCGTTTCCGGATCGGGGGGCCCTCACTTCATGCTGTCTTAGGGGCAGCAGCAGGTTTCTTCTGGCCTGCTTGCCCTTGTTCCAGGACTGGTTAGGTTTCCAGCCCTGTCTGTAGCGAGCAACAGTTCCTTCCTGTTTTGAGCTGAGGAAGTTGATGCTGCTCCTGCCTTGAAGTTACGAAAGGCACGAAAATTAGACTGTCTAGCCTTGGTTTGGCTCTGTCTTGAGGCAGGGCATGGCCCTTACCTCCAGTAATGTCAGCGATAATTTCTTTCAAACCGGGCCCGAATAATGTCTGCCCTTTGAAAGGTATGTTAGCAATTTAGATTTAGAAGTCACATCGGCTGACCAGGATTTAAGCCACAGCGCTCTGCGCGCTTGAATGGCGAATCCGGAATTCTTAGCCGTAAGTTTAGTTAAGTGTACTACGGCATCGGAAATAAATGAATTAGCTAGCTTAAGGACTCTAAGCTTGTCTGTAATCTCATCCAATGTAATTGAGTTAATGGTCTCTTCCAGAGACCTCAAACCAGAATGCCGCCGCAGCCGTGACAGGCGCAATGCATGCAAGGGGGTTGTAAATATAAAACCTTGTTGAACAAACATTTTCTTAAGGTAACCCTCTAACTTTTTATCCATTGGATCTGAAAAAGCACAGCTATCCTCCACCGGGATAGTGGTGCGCTTAGCCAGAGTAGAAACTGCTCCCTCCACCTTAGGGACCGTCTGCCATAAGTCCCGTGGTGGTGGCGTCTATTGGAAACATTTTTCTAAATATAGGAGGGGGGTGAAAAAGGCACACCGGGGTCTATCCCACTCCTTGTTAATAATCTCTGTAAGCCTCTTAGGTATAGGAAAAACATCAGTACACACCGGTACCCGCATAGTATCTATCCAGCCTACATAATTTCTCTGGAATTGCAACCGTGTTACAATCATTCAGAGCCGCTAATACCTCCCCTAGTTAATACACGGAGGTTCTCAAGCTTAAATTTAAAATTTGAAATGTCTGAGTCCAGTTTACTTGGATCAGATCCGTCACCCACAGAATGAAGCTCTCCGTCCTCAATGTTCTGCAAATTGTGACGCAGTATCAGACATAGCTCTAATATTATCAGCGCACTCTGTTCTCACCCCAGAGTGGGTCGCGTTTACCCCAAAATTCTGGCAATTTAGATAATACTTCAGTCATAACATTAGCCATGTCTTGCAAAGTGATTTGTATGGGTCGCCCTGATGTTACTTGGCGCCACAATATCACGCACCTCCTGAGCGGGAGACGAAGGTACTGACACGTGAGGAGAGTTAGTCGGGCATAACTTCCCCCTCGTTGTCTGGTGAAATTTTCTTTACATGTTACACTTTTATTTAAAGTAGCATCAATGCAATTAGTACACAAATTTCTATTGGGCTCCACATTGGCCTTTAAACATATTGCACAAAGAGTTTCCTCTGTGTCAGACATGTTTTAACAAACTAGCAATGAAACTAGCAAGCTTGGAAAATACTTTTGAAATAAATTTACAAGCAATATAAAAAACGTTACTGTGCCTTAAGAAGCACAAATAAACTGTCACAGTTGAAATCACAATGAACCAAATTTGTTATAGCAACCAAATTTTCACAGTAAATGCATTAAGTTAGCAAAGGATTGCACCCACCAGCAAATGGATGATTAACCCCTCAATACCCAAAAAATGGATAACAGAATATAAACGTTTTATCACAGTCAAAAGCACAGTCTCACAGGTCTGCTGTGAGTGATTACCTCCCTCAAAACTAGTTTTGGAGACCCCTGGGCTCTGTAGAGACGTCCTGGATCATGGAGGAAGGAATAGGAAGACTGTGACTGAATTCTTACTGCGTAATAAAGCGCCAAAATAGGCCCCTCCCACTCATATTATAACAGTGGGGAAGCTCAGTAAACTGAATTTATTCATAAATAAACGACAGCCATGTGGAAAAATAATGCCCAAAAAATGTTATCACCAAGTACCTCAGAGAAAAACGATTAATATGCCAGTAAACGTTTTAAAAATAAAATTATGAAATGATACTAATAAGCCTGCTGCTAGTCGCTTTCACTGCAGTGGGGGCTCAAATATAAGTTAAATGTATACAGTATTTTCTTAGTGAAGTTCCATTCCCCAGAAATACCTCAGTGTAAACATACATACATATCAGCCTGATACCAGTCGCTACTACTGCATTTAAGGCTGCACTTACATTATATGGGTATTAGCAGTATTTTCTCAGTCAATTCCATTCCTTAGAAAATAATATACTACAACATACCTCCTTGCAGGTGAACCCTGCCCGCTGTCCCCTGTTCTGAAGTTACCTCACTCCTCAGAATGGCCGAGAACAGCAAATGGATCTTAGTTACGACCGCTAAGATCATACACAAACTCAGGTAGATTCTTCTTCTAATGCTGCCTGAGAAAAAACAACACACTCCGGTGCTGTTTAAAATAACAAACTTTTGATTGAAGATATAAAAAACTAATTTTAATAACCACAGTCCTCTCACACGTCCTATTAGTTAGGTGCAAGAGAATGACTGGGTATGACGTAGAGGGGAGGAGCTATATAGCAGCTCTGCTTGGGTGATCCTCTTGCACTTCCTGTTAGGGAGGAGATATAATCCCATAAGTAATGGATGACCCGTGGACTGACTACACTTAACCGGAGAAATTTGATAATAGGAGTAAATTATTAAGTTACTTACAATTTCATGCTCTGAATCACAAAAGAAAAAATTGGGTTCAGTGTCCCTTTAAGTAGAGGTTTCACCTTCTAACAAACTCAGTACTTCCTCATTGATTTTATCAACATCACTATTTTTTGGACATAAAATGGCAATCTTAACTCTTCACCAAAAATCTCCTTTACAATGGAGTCTTTGCATATCATTTGGAATGGAATTTGAAAGATGTCTTCATGCAAAAACCATGCTCATTTGTTAGTAGTCCATCTCCATGCTTTAAAAGCCAAGAGCTAAACTCTGGATCAACATATCTGACATTATTAGTCAGTAAAGTTTGAACTTATGCCAGAATGGATTCAATTTTATACTGGCTTCAACTATAGCTGCTCTACTTCCGTGTGCAACAACAGGAAGAGTTTGTCTAAAATCACCTCCGAGCAGAATAGTTTTGCCTCCAAAAGGTTTGTTGTTGTTCTTCAACTCTTGAAGGATTTTGTCTACACATCTAAGTGCATCACTGGAAGACATGGTTGATTCATCCCAAATAATTATCTTTGCACTACGGATCAATTGCGCATCATTAGATGTTTGCCTCATGGAAGAGGTTGAAGTATCCACCAGAGGAACTGGCAACTTAAACTGTGAATGGTAAGTTTGTCCACCTTCCAGCAAATTTGCCGCAATACCCGTTGAAGCAACTGGTAATGATACCTCACTATTCCCTCTAATTGTCCTCAACAGAGTCTTGTACAGGTAAGTTTTTCCACTACCACCTGGACCATCAAGGAAATAAACACCTTTGTGGTAAACTGTCATTTTCTGATGCAATTATTTCTCCAAAACTTTCTCTTTGAAGGTCATTAAAAGATGCCTTCATTTGAACTCCAGTATAACTTTCAAAAGCAGCATCATAGAGATCTCTGGGATTTTCAGGTAAATGTTTTAGAGGATTTGGTAAACCAAAATCTTGACCATTTTTTTCCATGAACAATTAATATATCCTGAATATCTCTTAGAGCATAATTTAAACAAATTTGACACTCTGGTGTGTGACCTGAATGTCTTGAAAAGTCTTAAAAAAATGACTTTGTACTTTTCAAAAAAGCTCTTAAGCATTGTCAGTATATTTATAAGAATCTTAGCAGTACTCTCCAAATAATATGTGAGTATATGGCAGGGTTACAACTTAATATATTTAACAATCTTTCTTTAAACAAAACCCACAATCAACTATGCATATACTAAGACAATAAAATTAATATAAATTCCTGAATTCTTTATTATTAGTTAATCTCTATTAACATATTGAAATATATTTATGAGAACCAGAATATGAGTCAATATTATACGCGTTTAAAAAAAACTATTAAAATATGCTATGTAGAGTTCATACACGTTTACCTTATTCACAATAGCCTTTCATTCAGAGTTGCATTTAAAATATCACAATGAGACTTAAGATAGCCACTACAAACATTCAGCAATACAATTTACAGTGCTAATTTAAACAATAGTACAATATACACTTCTATTAAAACATCAGAAATTGTGTATATTATTTGTGCCAATAGCCAAACTCTGAATTATAACTCTCTATGGCCTAGATTTAGAGTTTGGCGTTAGCCGTCAAAACCAGCGTTAGAGGCTCCTAACGCTGGTTTTTACCGCCCACTGGTATTTAGAGTCAGTCAGGAAAGGGTCTAACGCTCACTTTGCAGCCGCGACTTTTCCATACCACAGATCCCCTTACGTCATTTGCGTATCCTATCTTTTCAATGGGATCTTTCTAACGCCGGTATTTAGAGTCGTGGCTGAAGTGAGCGTTAGAATTCTAACGACAAAACTCCAGCCGCAGAAAAAAGTCAGGAGTTAAGAGCTGTCTGGGCTAACGCCGGTTCATAAAGCTCTTAACTACTGTGCTCTAAAGTACACTAACACCCATAAACTACCTATGTACCCCTAAACCGAGGCCCCCCACATCGCGGCCACTATTAAAAAAATTTAACCCCTAATCTGCCAACCGCACACCGCCGCCACCTACGTTATCCCTATGTACCCCTAATCTGCTGCCCCTAATACCGCCGACACCTACATAATATTTATTAACCCCTAATCTGCCGCCCCCAACGTCGCCTCCACCTACCTACACTTATTAACCCCTAATCTGCCGACCGGACCTCACCGCTACTATAATAAATGTATTAACCCCTAATCCGCCTCACTTCCGCCTCAATAACCCTATAATAAATAGTATTAACCCATAACCTTCCCTCCCTAACATCGCCGCCACCTAACTTCAAGCATTAACCCCTAATCTGCCGAACGGACCTCACCGCTACTCTAATAAATTTTTTAACCCCTAAAGCTATTTCTAACCCTAACCCTAACACCCCCCCTAAATTAAATATAATTTTTATCTAACGAAATAAACTCTTATTAAATAAATTATTCCTATTTAAAGCTAAATACTTACCTGTAAAATAAACCCTAATATATCTACAATATAAATTATAATTATATTGTAGCTATTTTAGGATTAATATTTATTTTACAGGCAACTTTGTATTTATTTTAACCAGGTACAATAGCTATTAAATAGTTAATAACTATTTAATAGCTACCTAGTTAAAATAATTACAAAATTACCTGTAAAATAAATCCTAACCTAAGTTACAATTAAACCTAACACTACACTATCAATAAATTAATTAAATAAAATACCTACAATTATCTACAATTAAACCTAACACTACACTATCAATAAATTAATTAAATACAATACCTACAAATAAATACAATTAAATAAACTAACTAAAGTACAAAAATAAAAAAGAACTAAGTTACAAAAAATAAAAAAATATTTACAAACATTAGAAAAATATTACAACAATTTTAAACTAATTACACCTACTCTAAGCCCCCTAATAAAATAACAAAGACCCCCAAAATAAAAAAATGCCCTACCCTATTCTAAAATTCAAATAGAAAAGGTCTTTTACCTTACCAGTCCTGAAAAGGGCCCATTGCGGGACATGCCCCAAAGAATTCAGCTCTTTTGCCTGGAAAAAAAAAAACATACACTACCCCCCCCCCCAACATTACAACCCACCACCCACACATACCCCTAATCTAACCCAAACCCCCCTTAAATAAACCTAACACTAAGCCCCTGAAGATCTCCCTACCTTGTCTTCACCACGCCGGGTTCACAGATCGATCCAGAAGAGCCTCCGATGTCTTAATCCAAGCCCAAGCGGGGGGCTGAAGATGTCCATGATCCGACTGAAGTCTTCATCCAAACGGGAGCTGAAGAGGTCCATGATCGGGCTGAAGTCTTCTATCAAGCGGCATCTTCAATCTTCTTTCTTCCGGATCCATGGTCATCCCGCCGACGCGGAACATCCATCTTCACCGACGACTTCCCGACGAATGACGGTTCCTTTAAGGGACGTCATCCAAGATGGCGTCCCTCAAATTCCGATTGGCTGATAGGATTCTATCAGCCAATCGGAATTAAGGTAGGAAAATTCTGATTGGCTGATGGAATCAGCCAATCAGATTCAAGTTCAATCCGATTGGCTGATCCGATCAGCCAATCAGATTGAGCTCGCATTCTATTGGCTGATCGGAACAGCCAATCGGATTGAACTTGAATCTGATTGGCTGATTCCATCAGCCAATCAGAATTTTCCTACCTTAATTCCGATTGGCTGATAGAATCCTATCAGCCAATCGGAATTCGAGGGACGCCATCTTGGATGACGTCCCTTAAAGGAACCGTCATTCGTCGGGAAGTCGTCGGTGAAGATAGATGTTCCGCGTCGGCGGGATGACAATGGATCCGGAAGAAGGAAGATTGAAGATGCCGCTTGATAGAAGACTTCAGCCCAATCATGGACCTCTTCAGCTCCCGCTTGGATGAAGACTTCAGTCGGATCATGGACATCTTCAGCCCCCCGCTTGGGCTTGGATCAAGACATCGGAGGCTCTTCTGGATCGATCGGTGAACCCGGCGTGGTGAAGACAAGGTAGGGAGATCTTCAGGGGCTTAGTGTTAGGTTTATTTAAGGGGGGTTTGGGTTAGATTAGGGGTATGTGGGTGGTGGGTTGTAATGTTGGGGGGTGGGTATTGTATGGGTTTTTTTTCCAGGCAAAAGAGCTGAATTCTTTGGGGCATGCCCCGCAAAAGGGCCCTTTTCAGGGCTGGTAAGGTAAAAGAGCTTTTCTATTTTAATTTTAGAATAGGGTAGGGCATTTTTTTATTTTGGGGGTCTTTGTTATTTTATTAGGGGGCTTAGAGTAGGTGTAATTAGTTTAAAATTGTTGTAATATTTTTCTAATGTTTGTAAATATTTTTTTATTTTTGTAACTTAGTTCTTTTTTATTTTTTGTACTTTAGTTTTATTTCATTGTATTTATTTGTAGGTATTGTATTTAATTAATTTATTGATAGTGTAGTGTTAGGTTTAATTGTAGAGAATTGTAGGTATTTTATTTAATTAATTTATTGATAGTGTAGTGTTAGGTTTAATTGTAACTTAGGTTAGGATTTATTTTACAGGTAATTTTGTAATTATTTTAACTAGGTAACTATTAAATAGTTACTATTTAATAGCTATTGTACCTAGTTAAAATAAATACAAAGTTACCTGTAAAATAAATATAAATGCTAAAATAGCTACAATATAATTATAATTTATATTGTAGCTATATTAGGATTTATTTTACAGGTAAGTATTTAGCTTTAAATAGGAATAATTTATTTAATAAGAGTTAATTTATTTAGTTAGATTTAAATTATATTTAACTTAGGGGGGTGTTGGGGTTCGGGTTAGAGTTAGCTTTAGAGGTTAATACATTTATTATAGAAGCAGTGAGGTCCGGTCGGCAGATTAGGGGTTAATTATTGTAGGTAGGTGGAGGCGACGTTGGGGGTGGCATATTAGGGGTTAATAAATATAATATAGGGGTCGGCGGTGTTAGGGGCAGCAGATTAGGGGTACATAGGTATAATGTAGGTTGCGGCAGTGTACGGAGCGGCAGATTAGGGGTTAAAAAAAATATGCAGGTGTCAGCGGGGTACATGTTAGAGTGTTAGGTGCAGACTTAGGAAGTGTTTCCCCATAGGAAACAATGGGGCTGCGTTAGGAGCTCAAAGCTGCTTTTTTGCAGGTGTTAGGTTTTTTTTCAGCTCAAACTGCCCCATTGTTTCCTATGGGGATATCGTGCACGAGCACGTTTTTGAAGCTGGCCGCGTCCGTAAGAACCGCTGGTATCGAGAGTTGCAGTGGCGGTAAATTATGCTCTACGCTCCCTTTTTGGAGCCTAACGCACTGAAAACCCAGCCTTTCTGTGAACTCTAAATACCAGCGGCCAAAAAAAAGCCAGCGTTAGCTACGCGGGTCGTTACCGACAAAACTCTAAATCTAACCGTATATTTGCACAGATTAAACAATTTAGCATTAAGGATATATGTTTAACAATACATAGGCTATGAATATAAACTAAATTATAAACTGCTCTTTTAAATCTCTCAACTATACTTTAAACTGTAGTAACTATGCAAATATTTTTGTTTTAAAATATTACCTGTAATATATATATATATATATATATACACATATACACACACACACATACACAGGTAGCCCTCAGTTTACGCCGGGGTTAGGTTCCAGAAGGAATGGTTGTAAATCGAAACCCAGTTTATAATGTAAGTCAATGGGAACTGAGGGAGTTAGGTTCCAAGCCCCTCTCAAAATTGTCATAACTAACACCTAATACATTATTATATAGCTTTGAAATGAAGACTTTAAATGCTAAACAGCATTATAAACCTAATAAAATAATCACACAACACAGAATATATAATTAAACTAAGTTAAATGAACAAAAACATTTGCTAAACAGCATTATAAACCTAATAAAATAATCACATAACAGACTTCACTTGCATTTTTCTGCAAACAGTTCTTTCTATGCATTCCAATCTGGACTGATTTATAGACAGGAAGATCTTGTTCCTTTGAAATCTGCTCGATAGCTCAGGTCTGGTTAAACTGATTAATTTTAGCTTGCTTGGCTTTGCTGCAACACAAGCGGACAGCTCACCTACTGGATATTTTAATAAATGCACTAATTCTCAATGCTTTTCAATAGCAGTCACATGACTGAAATAAAAGGTTGTTATTCTGAAACGGTGTAAATTGAACCGTTGTAAAAATATATATATATATATATATATATATATATATATATATATATATATCATCCATCTAGCTGTGTTACCCTCCTAGGGACATCCGCCTGGGTGCAAGAATGAACTGTATAATCCTTGAAGAATAAATGCACTCACGGGTCTTTCTCAATCCAAGTGAAACCAAAGGTTTGTTTTATTGATGTAACGTTTTCAGGGATATCTTCCCCTTCATCAGCATAACATAGAAGCGAGAATGTGTTCAATTTATACATGCAAACATAGTCAGAAACAAATTAGTTAAACAAACAATACCTGTGTGTAATCAGTGAATTCAAAACCATATAGGCATTGAAATGGAACGCAAGCCTTGCGTTCCATTCAGAGTGAAAAAAACGGAAGTGCTATGTATCTAAGCACTACCGGTGTGCGAATGTCAAAATAATATATTATCAAATTTTCAACATATAACATTTGCAAATATTCAAATGTGATCTAGTTTGTAGCATCGATCTTATCTTAAAGGGAACCACAACACCTGCTTGAAATATTTTAAACCAACTTTTTCTAATTATGCAAAATATACTGACTTTAATTCTGTATGCAGTTTTAATCTTACTGCATTATTTTGTAGGTAAAAGCTTTATCATTTAAACATTGCTCTGCAGCCTTGTACTTGCAAAGTAAGCTGCCATATTAGAACGCACGTTCTTCCACAACAGTGGGTCAGGTGATGCACACGGCACCTTCTATTTCTGAAGGAAGCAGATTGAGCCCTGCAGTGTCTTAGAAGAACGCTTCAGGCAGACAGGCACTGTTATGTTTATAAATAGCACACGCAGGGAAGGAAGGGGGAGGAGAAGAATGCACAGGGGGAGGAGAGGAATGCACAGGGGGAGGAGAGGAATGCACAGAGGGAAGAAAGTCTCCGGAGTAAGTATATAGATGAATGCAAATGTCTCCTTACAATTTTATATGCAGAGTGTTTGCTTTCTTTCCTCCCTCTCCTCCCCCTCACAATTACTTCCCTGCTCGTGCTATTTTTAAACATAACAGTGCCTGTCTGCCTGAAGCCGTTCTTCTTAGACACTGCAGATCTTAATCTGCTTCCTCAACTTTAGCAATAGAAGGTGCCGTGTGCATCACGTGACCCACTGTTGTGGAATTAACTTTGCAATATGGCAGCTTACTTTGCAGGTACAAGGCTGAAGAGCAATGTTTAAATGATAAAGCTTTTATCTACAACAGAATGCAGTAAGATGAAAATACTGCATACAGAATAGTTTGTTAGTTTATTTTGCACAATTAAAAAAAGTTAGTTTAAAACATGTCAAGCAGGTGTTGTGGTTCCCTTTAATACTGTTGTGCCGTTTCCAAAGGTGAATCAACCCGTGCTTTTGCAATACTAACCTGTTACATCATATATGTAAAGAAATACAAAAAATAGGATCTACTTAACGTATTAAGTGCACATCAGTAGTTCCTGCCTGTGTCTTACCCAAATGTGTGACCAATGTTTGTTTGGGGCATATTCTCTCAGGTCTGTCTCGTCCACTTCAGAAGACTCGTGTGCACGGAACTACCGCTGGTCGCCATGGGAACCCGGGTAAACAAACACATGCACACTTTCTCTACGGTGTCTGAGATAGCACTAAAAACTTCGGTCAAATGGTTGCGAATACCAACCGGGAGAAATGCATGCTCCATATTCCAGAGGGCAGCCCCATTTGGAGTGTCACAGAATACTAAAACAATATATACATAAAAAGTTATATACATAGAGAACATACTTTGATAGACTCTAGATATGTTAGAAGTAATGCCCTTTCATTACTTATAATACTATCGATGTGAGAGCAAAGCCCTCAATTGACATTCATCAACTTATCGAAATATTGTTGCCGTTCCCCAGCACACAAGTTGCAACACTTTAGTACAAATAAAAAATGAATACGGAACAGGCTATTTAGCCCATGAGTAAAGAATTATATACTTTGTATCATAACTTCCATTCTATTGGGATTATATCATATAGTACTGAGACCAGGTGTATTGTACCCCTACTATATCATAACCCATATGCATAATTACAGAGCTCCATTAGTATCACATAAATGGCACCATATACAAAATTATCATGCTGCATCCATTCTTCATGAGTCCTCAATATATACCCAGAGGGTATCATAGGGTTTTCGCTAGAGAGATAGAGTCAAATCAAACCAAATATGCCCGGTTCATTGGGTTTATGAGAATTCTAAGTGGGTAAATTTTAGAATAAAGACCTGTTGATTACATGGTGCCACAGGATCACAGAATGACCCAATTGCATCTTGGGACTTGGTTTAGAAACAGTGGGTCTACCCTCCCTAGGGTCTGACCCCAAGCTTCACCAGTCCACACCAACATCTAATTCTTGCGTACCCAAAGTATGTATCTCAACCCTAAATTAGCATTTTGAAATCCGGCGATGAGTTAAGGCCCCCTGGGATTATTGTGCCCAGGCGGTACATCCACTCAGCTTCTCGTCGGAGCAGAGTCCTATCCCGATCACCACCCCTATCCAGGCAGGGGATATGGTCAATCAAGATATATCTGATTGAAGATACTTGATGGCCCATTTGGGCACAATGCCTTGCCACCGGTTGTTCGGATTCGCCTGATGTCAGAGCCACGCGTATTGCTCGTCTGTGATTGGCCATTCTCTCTCGTAGTGTGCCAATGGTTTTGCCCACATAAAACCAGGCACATGGGCAAAACAGCAAGTAAACCACGTGAGTGGTGGTGCATGTGATGGAATGCTTTATGGAGAAAACTTGGTTGGTATGTGGGTGTTGGAATGTTTTTGTGGAGATAAGACCATTGCATGTAGTGCACCCAAGACACTTATATGAGCCTTTGATATTCTTGTACGTCCTCTCTTGGTAACACTTCTTTGGGTCAGTCTTGACCAGGATGTCCCGCAAGTTGGTACCCCGCTTATATGCTACCATTGGTGTGAGGTCCTTGGTCAAGACCAATCTTGTGTCTGATTGCATTAAAGGCCAGTGTTGTCTCAGGGCCTTCCCTGCTTCTGTAGTGTTAGGAGCAAATGTAGTAGCCATGATTAACCTTTTTGCTTCACGGGCCGTAGCACCCTTGTTGATAAGGCTATCCTGTGTAAGCTCCATCACCTCCTGTAGTACATTGTTCACCATTCGTGCTTTGTAGCCTCTCTGGAGGAATTTGTCCCTCATCAGCTGTAACTGGGAGACCCCCGTGGCTCTATTGGAATTGTTCCGAATCACTCTGATAAATTGGGATTTGATAATACCCTTAAGAAGTGCAGGGGGGTGGCAACTAGCAGCATTCAGTAGTGAATTACGATCAGTAGGCTTACTATATAGTGTACTACCCAATGTGTGTTCCGGTATGAATATATTCAAATCTAGGAAATGTATCTGGGTGTCACTATGTGTCATTTTAAACCTTACCGGTGTATCTGTGTTGTTGAATTTGTCAAACCACTCCATGAGTGTCTGTTGTCCCCCACGCCAGACCAGAAAGACGTCGTCAATGTACCGGACGTAAAACGTGATAGAGGATGTACCCGTATGCCACAAAAACTCATCTTCAAATTGGGACATGTAGATATTGGCGTATGATGGGGCCATATTAGACCCCATCGCCGTCCCAGCTACCTGTAGGTAAAAATCATTCTCAAATCTAAAGTAATTTCGATTAAGACAATATTCCAACAGAGTCAGTAAGTACTCAACCGGGGGGCCCTCATAGTTCGTGCTATTAGTGACACATTCCTTAACTGCAGCTAGGACCGCCCGATGAGGGATGATGGTGTAGAGGCTGTTGATATATATGGATGGATATATATATATATATATCCATATATATAACAGAATTTATGCTTACCTGATAAATTACTTTCTCTTGCGGTGTATCCAGTCCACGGATTCATCCTTTACTTGTGGGATATGCTCATTCCCTACAGGAAGTGGCAAAGAGAGCACACAGCAGAGCTGTCCATATAGCTCCCCCTCTAGCTCCCCCCCCAGTCATTCGACCAAAGGTTAGGAAGAAAAAGGAGAAACCATAGGGTGCAGTGGTGACTGTAGTTTAAACAAAAAAATTTTTACCTGACTTAAATGCCAGGGCGGGCCGTGGACTGGATACACCGCAAGAGAAAGTAATTTATCAGGTAAGCATAAATTCTGTTTTCTCTTGCAAGGTGTATCCAGTCCACGGATTCATCCTTTACTTGTGGGATACCAATACCAAAGCTTTAGGACACGGATGAAGGGAGGGAACAAGACAGGTACCTTAAACGGAAGGCACCACTGCTTGCAAAACCTGTCTCCCAAAAATAGCCTCCGAAGAAACAAAATTATCGAATTTGTAAAATTTGGCAAAGGTATGCAGCGAAGACCAAGTCGCTGCCTTACAAATCTGTTCAACAGAAGCCTCATTTTTTAAATCCCATGTGGAAGCCACTGCTCTGGTAGAATGAGCAGTAATTCTTTCAGGAGGCTGCTGGCCAGCAGTCTCATAGGCCAAACGGATTATTCTTTTCTGCCAATTCTAACACCACATTCACTTTACAATCCCGAGAGAGACCCTAGTGCTTAGAGCCAGCAAAGAGAATGACTGGGGGTGGAGCTAGAGGGGGAGCTATATGGACAGCGTTGCTGTGTGCTCTCTTTGCTACTTCCTGTAGGGAATGAGAATATCCCACAAGTAAAGGATGAATCCGTGGACTGGATACACCTTGCAAGAGAAATATACATACATACACACACTTTACCAGATGATATTCAGCTTCAAGATTTGTCCCACCTCATATAAAAATAAGTGTAATTGCAATTGATAAGAAAAAGTATGGCCCACTTTTCTTATAGTTAGACTGTCTCCCACGCAACAGTTGTCAGTCAGTTTACAAAATTAGCAGTCCACCTTCTTTACTCATCCTGCCTTCACTTATATTGTTTAATCATTGGTGAGGAATATGGGTGGCCCTTCATGCGTGTCCCTTCTATTGGTTCACCTTGTGAATGTATGTTGTCAAGGAGATGCATCCTTGCAACAACCAATCATCTCTTGGCTGTAATACCTGCATCACAATACCGGATTCTGTCCATCGGGGGGCCACATGACAAACAAACAGATTCATTTAACCATTTCTAAACATTTTACAATATTTTTCATATAATGATTATATTAAACAATACTATAACATTGCATTAATTACTTACAATACGAATTCCAGGCAGGATAGCACCATGTGAATGTTCTGATTTTAATATGAAACATCATGTGTCTAACATTATATTCTATTAAAGTAATTATACTGCTAATTATTCCAGATTGATAGCATTTAAAATCCTGATATTGTATTTATGCAAATACAGCATGTTTCACATTTCTAACAAATGCCTATGACCAATGGTTGTCTGCAATAAAAATAATTGGTAGAAATGATTTAAGCATTCATGTGTCTATTTGCAATATTGTCAATTATTCAATACAGCAATTATTTAATATAATATGTTGTCTGAATATATGTAAATGTATGTGTGTATATATATTTATATATATATATATATATATATATATATATATATATATATATATATATATATACACATACACATACACACACGTATTAATTTGTATGCTGTCTTTTAACAATGGGTTTATTGTAATTGCCATTTAATCTATTACAAAATTTTAATCCATCTCCCTATATATATATATTCATTTATATGTAGTGTTCAAAATTATATAAAAGCCAGCAGATCATAGACTGTTAGATAGTCATTTAAACTTTCAGGCTGTATAAAGGAAAAAAAATATATATATATTTTTTTTTTTTTAAGTAGTATATCATAACATATGTCTTTGCTGGCCAAGTTTTCATTGCCCCACTTACATAGCATGGGGTCAATTTGCATGTGAAATGCAAATGGTTACTTTTTCACAAAACATATCACTTAGACCAGACTTCTAGGCAACGTTGTAAGGAGTAGGAAGTCTATCACACATTTCCAGGTAGTAAACCATATGGTCGCTTGAACCAAATGTTTTATTGTCCTCACTTGGGTGTTTAGAATAACTTTGCATACTAAATGGGTGGGAGAACTGAACATGAGTGAAGTCAATTTTTCTGAATGAATGAATCATTCATATACACACACACACACACACACACATACACACACACACCTTTACTTATACCTTGACATAAATCCCCCTTCCAATTTTAAATAGATGTAGGACACATGTATTTAAATTGGCTTAAAGTCAATGGTATTTGTAAAGGGTGTTGACCATACGCATCATAGACAGTCTTCTATGTAGAAAGTCCGTCATTTTTGAGCCCTTGTCCTCATCAGTTAGGCATCTTTAAGCTACAGTATGTCTTTAGTGCACTTGGGGATATGACACTTCATTCTCCCTCTATGACTTGTAGTTGGGACCTAGGATGACACGCTCGCAATTGATTGATATGGACCCATTTATCTATGAAACTTTAATTTTTGGGGATCCGTATTTTATAGGCCACTGGAGATATTTTGTCAGTAATGACAAAAGGACCTTTCCTTGATGGAAGAAATTTCTTCTCCCTAACTCTTCCAAAGTTATAAAGATAAAACTTTAGCATTTATTTCATATTCCTTTTTGGACGTTTTGAGATCATAATAGGTTTTAGTGGCAGTTGCAGCTTTCTCTAAATTCCTTTGAGCAAATGCAAATGCATATTGCAGGTGCTTTCTTAGGTTCTCCACATATTGATGTGTATTGGCAGCGTTTATCAAGTTTCGGTCTGATGTACGGTACAGCAGATGCTGAGGTAGAACCATTCTCCTACCAGTCATCAGTTCAAAAGGTGACATCTTGGTAGCACTACTTGGAGTTGCTCTTAATGCCATTAAGACAAGAGGTAGTTTTACATCCCAGTCTTTACCCATTTCACTCACAAACTTTTTGTGGATTTTAACAATGGACTGGTTGTAACGCTCTACACCACCACTTGAGGCAGCTCTATATACAATATGGAGCTTTCTTTTTACTCCTAGTATTTTCCACATTTTGGTCATCACTTCGCTAGTGAAGTGGGTTCCCCGATCTGATTCGATTCTTTGGGGTAGACCAAATCTGGAAAACACATGGTTGATGAGCAATGCTGCGCATGTTTCAGCACTATTGTTAGGTGCACTGATGCACTCTACCCATTTAGTGAACAGGCATGTCACTGTCAACATGTATTTGTTACCTCTTGATGACCTTGTTACTGGACCAATAAAATCAATTTGTATATCTGACCATGGCATTACCATCCCCCTTTTCTGCAATGGGGCTCTATGCGTTGGTGCAGTGGGTTGGAACTGTGGACAGATTAAACACCCTTGACAGTAGGTTTGAACATTTTTCAACATGTGTGGCCAAAAAGCATAGTCACGCAATATTTCATACGTGAGTTTGGTACCACGATGACCAGATGTGGGAGCATCATGGGCATGTTGAAGCATTAGACCTCTGAACTGGGTGGGTACTACCCATTGCTGGATGCCAGTTTTGGAGGGTATAATTAACAAACCATCCTGTAACTTGAATTGTGTTCTGGATTTCATTAAGATTCTTAGATCTTCTTTGCCAATACAATCATCTTTCAAGATGGGGTTGCTTTCAGGATCTTCTATGTGTTTATAGAAGATGCCTACAATGGGGTCTTCTTTTTGACTAGTGATCAGGTCCTCACTTGGCTATTAGCATCCTGACTCCATTGTACCAGGTTAGGCTCACTCTGTTGTTTAGCCTGGTTTCTGGTAATGGCTTCTACCTGGATTGCACCCATTAAGAGTCAATATTAAGGAGTTCTCCAGTTATGGCTCCTTGTTTGGCTAATGAATCCGCAAGATCATTGCCTTCCTTATCTGGGTCTAGAACCCTGGAATGACCCTTGGTCTTTTTCCAGTATATGGTTAAATCATTGGATACTACCAGATTATCAATCTCGCAGAACAACTTGCCATGCTTGACTGGTTTGTTGTTGCTTTTCTGCATGCCATTTCTTTTCCAAGTTGGCAGGTATTCAACAAAACTGTCACGCACATAATTTGAGTCAGTTATGATCACAAATTCCTGAATACCATGTTCAATAGCCATTTCAATGGTTTTTAGAACAGCAGTTCAGTTCTGCAACTTGACTGGATCTTGGTCCAATGTTGAAACCTACAGATCTATTTGAGAATCCATTTGCCCAAGTTATACCAATGCCAGCGACTATTTATGCGTTAATATAAAAAGTGTAAGTATCCGTTTTTGAATGTTACATTCATCAAGGGCTATTCTGAGGCTGTGACGTTGAGTAGGCATTATTCTACTAGCCTTAAAAGGAGACGGCTCTCTTGGAGTGAAAGGCCAAGTTGAAGGGCGGAGCCTGTTGTGACGTCAGATGCCAGACTGAAGCCGATGCAAGCGGGCTTGTTTGAAATTACCTGCGGAAGTACTTTGTTCCAAGTGCTTTATTCTCTTACTGTGGTGTTGGACTTCCAGACAACGATGTACTACATCAGCGGGACTGCTGCCAAGTAACCCTCTATTCCGGACGGATTGGGTAAGATCGCTCACTGAGTGCAATTGAAGTGCATTCCCTGTGTTCTACTGGCGGACTTCGGTCCTGGAGTGCCGGTGCTGTCAAATCATTTCTATACACACACACAGGATAGTTTAACTTCTACACCACCAGTATACTTTGGTTTAAAGCTAATGCATGACAGGAACTGTTAATTTACAAGCTTACATTCCTTCTGCTGATCACGCTGCTAAGGGCAAGAATTACACTGCATGAATTGCTTCATCACTTCCAAGTTGGTACAAATTGAGACATAGCATGTTGATATATATGCATGAACTGCTTCATGGTACAGCTTGCATCTAACTTTGCTACAGCCTTTGCTCATAAGCTTATATATTTCAATACAGTCGGGACTGTCTCTGAATTTTTTTTGCTAAACTGGGGACGCCCAGTATATCTTGTGTTTCATGTTTGTTTTGTATGCATCTATGTCCGATTATGTATCAGATTTAGATTTTCTTTATGCTATTTTTTCATTAAATAATTCATATATTTTGATGCCACACTTTTGTGTCATTAGTTTGCCTCTATATATTACTTAGATTATTAGAGCAGAGACACTTATCTGTATTTATAATATATTTTTTAGGTATTTTGGTAGTAGTGTACCTCAGTCTAATCGTAATATGGTTGAGTAGCAGAGATGCAAAAAATGTTGGTTGCAGCTCCGGTGCACGGGGGTAATAAATTTATAATTAAGAAAAAGAAAGTGTTAGAAAATACCAATAGATATATAAAATAACGTTTAAAATTAGGGGGAGGTAAAATGTGAATTTAAAATGCTCCACTACGCACAAAATAGAGAGAAAATAACTCATTGTGTAGTTCATTAAGAAATCTAGACAAGCCAGAAATCTTGTTTTCCCACAGAAAACCTCTGGAATACATTGTTTCCAATGCAGCAAAGGATAAGATATGCAAATTAAGTTCACAATGACACACCTTTTTACTTCAAGTCTGCTTTTCAGCAGATTCCCTTAAAGGGACACTCAAGTCAAAATTAAACTTTATGATTCAGATAGAGCATGCAATTTTAAACAACTTTGCAATTTACTTCCATTAACAAAATGTGCACAGTATTTTAATATTTACACTTTTTGAGTCACCAGCTCCTACTGAGCATGTGCAAGAAGTCACAGCATATACGTATATGCATTTGTGATTGGCTGATGGCTGTCACATGATACAGTGGGAGTGGAAAAAGGCATAACTTTGCAATTTATTTAAAAAAAATCTCCTACTCATTTGAAGTTCAGACTAAGTGCTATTGCATTGTCTTCTTATCATGCATTTGTTGATTATGCTAATCTACTGTGTTGACTGGTCCTTTAATGCCAAAGCATCACCGTTCACACAGCTTAGAAGCTTAGCTAGGGTTAGTGCAGTGATTCATAACCATCCCAGGAAAGACTGTTTCATAGTTATTGCTACTCATCAGCTGGGAGAAGGTTTGAATCACTGCTGGGTGAAGTTGATTCCGGGCAAAATACAACATTTAAAATTAGGGGGAGGTAAAATGTGAGTTTAAAATAACTCATTGTTGAGTTATTATCTATAATATATATTTGGCATATATTTAGGACAACAGTCCATCCAGATAAGGTTGTCAGTTGGAGGATATAGAGAGAGATCTCTCTCTGTATATTGTTATAATGTTACAGATAAACCAACACTTTATTTAGCAACGCTGTATGTATGTGTATATATATATATATATATATATATATATATATATATATATATATATATATATATATATATATAAATACACAGGTATATTATACATAAATGTATATGTATATACATATAGATAACGACACTTTTCTGAATGGACTGCTGTCCTAAATCTATTGAAAATATGTAACTTCTAATAAAGCTACAGGATATATAATTATGCTAACAAAGTAGCAAACATTTTATAGTGCAAACTGCTTTAATCTATTTATAAATATTTCTACAGATGTAGTAACAGCATTTTTTATATAAATACACACACCAGTTTAGCCAAACCCTATTTGCCAAACTTATTGAAAATGTATATTTATAACCAACAGATATAGTGACAACCTTATCTGGATAGACTGTTGTCCTAAATATATTCCAAATATAGTTTAGATAATAAGGCTATTGATGTAGCAATAATATATATATATATATATATATATATATATATATATATATATATATATATATATATATATATTTTTTTTATAATGATATTGTTATAGCAACACTTTTATTAGCTATGCTGTGTATGTATGTATGTATATAAAATAAAAGAACAAAGTATCAGCGCTACTGGTAAGGAGAGATTTATAGTGTAGTGTGTAATATAGATGAAAAAACGATATTAGAGATGTAAAAAATATAAATATACACAAAAACTTATGACCCAATGTATCACAGTATAAATCTGTGATATGTCTTTAAAAATCCTAAAATGTGGCTATAATAGAAAAGTTCAGCAAACTGCGTCTGTGAAATACACAGTAAAGCAATTAAATTTACAATGAACAATTAAATAAAATATAGTATAATGCATAAAATATAACACTCTGAATCAAATAAAATCTTCAGAATATGATTCCAAAAAGATAAGTCCCACAGGTAAAGTTTATCTTACAAAAACGTAGGTGTATAAAGTTATTGGTCCTCACCAAACAAACTGGTGTATGCTGCTCTTCTGAAGGTGTATCATTCAATATCCCTTAGAAAAAGGCAAAAGCTGAAAAACAAGGAGAGAAGAGCTAGAAAGTCCTCGATGGCCGTTTCATTCCCTAACGTGGGAACTTTCTCAAGAGGTTGCAACCTCTTGAGAAAGTTCCCACGTTAGGGAACGAAACGGCCATCGAGGACTTTCTAACAGATGATACACTGCATCGGTAGTGAAAGACACAGACTTCCGGCATAAACCGGAACCGGCTTATCACAGAGACTAACAGCTGACGAGCCGCACACACGCTTCACAGGGGAATCAGCTGAGGACTGAGTACACTACCCTGCTGTATTGAAAGGCGTCCTGGAGAGCGGTAATTAACCAGTATTTTCCAGACAACTGTGTCTTACATGCCCATGTACTCTGCATATCTGGTACGCAGAATACCTACTGTTTTATTGTTTTAGTTTGTTTTGTAAAAATAAAAACTCTTCATACATACATACATATACATACACACATACATATATATATTAGGGGTGTTGAATATAATCGTTTGTACGATGCATCGCGATGCAGCCTTCCACGATTCTGCATCGATGCAGTCAAGAGCCCTAATCAATTCACGCGATGACGTCATGTGACCTCGCCTCCAGGACTGACAACATAGGCAAGAAAAAATACAGAGCGCTGGATTGGTGTCATGTTCCACTTTAACAATTGGGAACCAACGTCTCACGCTCTTAAAAGAGCTCCACCTTCCTTATTCCAGTGCAAGTATTACCCAGAGATACCTCAGCCATCAGCCCTAACAGATTGCTTACTTTGTGTCTTCCTCTTACTCCTTTACAGCAGGTAATAGCAGCCGTTCATAGCTGCAGGACGGAGATCAGCTGACGTCACTACCTGCTCGGCGTCTCCCTTCTCTCAGCGCATCCCGCCAACCCTGTCACTACAGGGCAGCTTACTGAAGATCTCTGCAGCAGTCAACCGGAATGGCTCCATCTTTGGCCTCACTACTCTGCAGCCTTACCTACTCAGCTCCGGACACTGTGAGTACAAGTACAGTGATAACTACACATGCTGTAACAGGTACTAAACGTTACCTACTTTGTATCATGGGGAGACACGCTTTACTGGGATTTGTATCCAAGTTGTCAAACCTGCCATAGCATTGCACTTTGTTACACTTTATATCTACACTTTGGGGTTTATACCTACAAATCTCCTAATACCTGAATCCTATACTCGTTTGCCTCATATTTTCAGTGGATTCATTCCTGGTGTACTCCACGCATAAAAGAGGTATATAAGTATCAAAAGCAGTTGTACTGTAAACAATTTAAACTCTTTTGGAACAAACAAGCAATTAAAGGGACATACCATACCAAGTCTAACCCTGCTCCACAGATTCTAGAACTGCATTACAATTGGCGCCATTCGCCATTAATAAATATGTTTTCAATCCTTGCTTAATGCATTACCACCACCAGTGTTCTCACCTATGCACTCTGCCCTTGGGACACATCAATTATTTCC
This sequence comes from Bombina bombina, assembly GCF_027579735.1. Classification (NCBI taxonomy): domain Eukaryota; kingdom Metazoa; phylum Chordata; class Amphibia; order Anura; family Bombinatoridae; genus Bombina; species Bombina bombina. The sequence goes on along the minus strand of NC_069501.1, from coordinate 289,527,243 downwards.
TCATAAGCAATCTAGTGCTACCAATAGCATTATGCTATTTCCGGTGTAGGGACTGGTGCTGAATCTGATAGTGTGTGTGATACGTAGGGGACCACAGTGTCTAATTTTTATTTTGGTAGCAGAAAGCAAGAACTGTCCTACAGTGAGAATCACTATTGTCAAATTTAGGGAGCAATTATAAATTATCCCAGAAGCACTTTATGTTGGGAAGAGAAATACAGCACAAGTGGATATGACTCAGTGTTCAATCAACTGTTCAGACATGAAAACAAAATCTGCAATGTGTTGGTGGCTATGGCTAATCTAAATTATGACATAAGTTCAATAAGTGATAATCAATAATTATATGAGTCTTTATAAACATTTATAATACAATTTTCGTTTGAAGTATGTAGGGATTATTGTAGGTCAATTTTATATAAATATATAAAAATCATGGGCAGTAATCGTGATGCATCGCGGAATCGAATCGTTGAGAGGATAATCGTAATCTAATCGAATCGTGAGACCAGTGAAGATGCACACCCCTAATAAATATAAATAAATATAGATAGATATAGATAGATAGATAGATATATATAAATAGATAGATATAGATAGATAGATAGATAGATAGATAGATATAGATATAGATAGATATAGATATAGATAGATATAGATAGATAGATAGATATAGATAGATATAGATAGACAGATAGATAGATATAGATAGATATAGATAGATATAGATAGATATAGATATTTATTTTTTTATTATTTATATTAACCCTTTGAGTGCTAAGATTCTTTTAAAAGGTTTTTTTATTTTTTTGAAGAAATTTTGTTTAACTTTATTTTTTTTTTCAGAACCCCAAGACTTACACTGTTGGAATGGTTAGCCGATTACCTTTCCAATGGTCCAATGATGGGTCTTGGGGGTCTGTAGCTGCTTAGAAGCCTGAGATACAGGCTTCTAAGCAGCATGCCCCCTGCAGGTGTAACGACACCCTTATTTGACTGCTGTCTTAAAAATACTAAAAATATGAAATTTCTAATAAAAAAAACAACAAAATATTTAATGAAACTACCAAAGTAGCAAAAATGTATTGTGTGTGTGTGTATATGTGTATATATCTATCTATATATACACATATATATACAGGGCATATGAATAGACCGGTCCGGTCGCCAATGGCGACCTAAATTTCTTGCGGGCAAGTAAAATTTTTAAGTTACCAGCCCGAGCGGCAACCTGACATTTTAAGGGGGATATAAGAAGCAATAATAAAAAATGTAAATTTGCCTTTCAAATATGCGCACACAAGGGAAAGGAGGGTAGAAAGGGGAGGTTCTTTCTGTTAAATGCATTCAAAGACCTCCCCTTATCTTCATGGCTCTTGGTCTCTTCCTTGTCAGTTGCTACTTCCCACCCCTAAGGTTGTCTGCGCGGGAAGACATCCTGCTAGAGCGGTGAGTGTTTCTTCTCTGTGTGTGTATTAATGAAGTATGGGTTAAAGTGACTATATAGTTATGGTAGGCAGCTTGCTCATGTACATTATGCCGACGTACTCCAGGGTCCTCTGCAGAACTGCAGCACAATGTACATGAGCAAACTGCCTACTATAACAATATAGAGCACTGCACAATTTTTCTGGACGCTACTTTTGCTTCAAAAACTGATTTTACCAATTTGTAGAGAACATACCATCTCCATGCACCCATTCAAATCTCCTAGTGCGGCACTGACAGTTGCGCTAGTAGTTGAAAGGCAGCCGGGCAGAAAGGGGGGAAAAAAAGTGTTTTTAACATGCTCGTTATGCCAAAGCTCTATAGGTTGAAGGGTGGCAGCATTAAATATACTTAGTCAATCGTGACCCCACATATACTGAAGTAAAAAAAAAACCAGCTCAATTATATCTCTTTTTTTTTTTTTACCCTTAGTGGAAAATAAGTCAAGATAGTACATACAGTATTACAAAGATAGTATCCCTGTTTTTTTGTAGTTGGTGATAGAAAAATATTTTCTAATGTTAAATCCTTTTTATTAATACTCTAGTCCCAAGTAGTAAGCAGCTTGCAAAGCATTCAAATTGGGACCTCTGTCTGCAATGCTTTGTGAGATTACAATAACACTATTTATATTGCCTGTTTAAATAAGATATATACACGGGCGACTAAAGTTTCTTGCGGGCTGGTAAGTTTTGTGATTTACTTGCCCGGTGGGCGAGGGCAGTTTGTGGGTATTCATAGGCCCTGTATATATATATATATATATATATATATATATATATATATATATATATATATATATATATATATATATATATATATATATATATATATATATATATATATTTTTTTTTTTTATTATTTTTTTTTTTTAAATCTACTGGTGTAACACTTTTTTTTTGAGACACCGATTTCCTAAATAATCTACAGATGTTGCAAACCTCTATTTGCAATATTTTTCTTATATTATTCTTATCTAGAATTAAATGTACAACTTTTTTTTTTAACCCAATTTTTTATTTATTTTTTAAATTAAAAAAATTGCATACCTTTTAAATAAGGAGTACACTTTATAATAATATATTTATATAAATTAATATTCAATGTTATACCCTACTTAGCTACTTATGTAGCAACAGATTTTTTTTTTTTATAATTCTTTAGCTTTCAAAAAAGCTTTATAAATATATTTATGTTCTGTTATTTAGCTTTCTATAAAGCTTATGAGGTAAAATATGTCCAATCTTTTTTTTTTTAAAACAACTTGAGCTTTGAAAAAAGCTGTATAAAATAAAAAAACAGGCGGGGGGGTGGAGCAAGGCCAAGCTGGAAATGGCCGCAAAAGTCTGATGCCCTGAGCAGGTCCGACGATTATCAGTCAAAAACTTGAAGTCGGATACTGAATTAAGGGGTCATTTATTGCCCTAACACTCACACTTACCTGCAAGACCAGCAGGGGCACGAAAAAAACTACATAAAATACCGAAAGGGAGCGGAATGCAAAGTTAAACAGTGGCTGGAACGGCACTGCTGTGCATGCCCAAGCCCTGACAGCCTGTAAAACGGAGGGGAGCAGGACAGCAACTATCACGGAGGTCAGGTATGCTGACCGGATTGCATATAAAGGAGACCAGGGGGATCATCCACAGGTAATAGGCATGAACCATGAACTATAGCTAAATAACTTACACAGAAAATCTTTGCTAGACATGCAGTGCTGCAGTTTATAAGACAGCCCACGTGGCTCTCACCGGTCCCAATATACATAACTCTCCCAGAGCTGCTCTCTGCTAACTAGTGGTGGAACAAAACACAAACGACTGGAAGATCATATAAGCTAATAAAAAATTGCCATCACTCAAAACCTTACTCCTAGGGATGGCCTCAAAGAGACTTAACAAACAGAATAAATTACTGAAAAGCCAAACGCAGTCTCCAGTATTCGTAAGTAACTATTTTCAACCTCAAGAGAATACACAAAGGGAGATGGACACGAATGCAACAGAGTCGCAGACCAACCCTTCAGCGGTGTCAATCTCTAAGAAATATGCAGACCAATTAAAGATGGATATCTCCAACTTGCCTACCAAGGCAGACTTTGACTGTTTGAAATCAATAATACAGAGTGAATTATCTACCATGAAACAAGATATAAAGGAGATAGGGAATAGGATAGAGTCTATAGAAGATGCTCAAGATACCACAGAAAAAATAGTGGACTCATTATCAACGCATGCCATGGAGCAAGAAGCTTACATGGAAGCTATGGATGATAAGCTAGAAGACCTAGATAACAGGGGCCGCAGAAATAATCTGAGGGTAAGAGGAGTGCCAGAAACCATTTCTCCAGCAGAAATTCCTGAATATTTACAAGGGTTGTTGAAGCATCTGCAGAACAATCAGCAAGCGCCAGACATGGAACTGGACAGAGCGCACAGAGCCCTGCGGCCCCCTCCACCACCAAATGCTCCTCCAAGAGATATCATTTTACGTTTCTTAAGGTTGTCAGACAAGGAGAAGACAGCTTAGACAGATATATCAAGACCACCATCTCCAAATATTCTTAGACCTCAGCCCAATAACGGTGCAGAAAAGAAAGGAGGTCCGCTTCATAACCAAAGTTCTACAGGAAAATAATGTGATATATAAATGGGGCTTTCCTTTCTGCCTACACGTCCAACACGAAGGGAGGTCGGTGACATATAGATCTCCTAAAGATCTGGAAGCCTTATCTCAACTATTGAACATCTCTTAGTATACCATCTGCAAACGGGGATAGTTCAAGCCCCCCCGACATCTACAACATCCTCCTTCAAGCCAGCAGACAGTCATCGCGAAAAAAAAAAAAGAAAGATAAAAGACCAAAGCCGGCACCAACAACTAGCAGTGACCCAGGCTGATTTCCAGGACAGAGCAACAGTGGGTGAGATGGTTATATTTTTCATTATATGAGACTCTGCCACAAGTATGGCAATGGGCCCAATAAGGGTGATGACTCCCTAGGACACATAAACAATATATGTTGCATTGACTTTAGCAAATGTTAAGACAGTTAATACCTGGGATGTGTTTTTTTTTTTTTAAGTTTCCCAGGTCACTTATAATGTTAGTATGTTCATAGGAAAAAAATAAAATCAGCTAGGTTATGGTTCATTTTGTGTTGTTCACATATAATGGATGTTCCCAGATCCTTCCTTAACGGGAAGTGTTTCCCCCCCTTCCCAGCAAAGATAAGTTAATATTGGCGAGAGGAGTCCACCAGCAATTCCCCCTGCCATTGATTTACGGCACACGATGGATTGTGCCAATATTGTAATGTTTGAAATGTTTATTAAGTTCAAAGTATATGCGGTTTTGCGATGCAATGTTTCTAAGGTTACAGGTTATTTCTTGAGTGATGCTACAGGTCAGGAGTCAGAAAGCGGATGCCATGAGGGGAGATGCCATACAAATATAGCACAATCTAGGATGCGGGGTATAACAAAGGGTAATTCAGGTCCTCTTTCTAGGATAGATGTCTGAAAAGCAACAGAATAGTATCAACATAACGGCAAATGCAAAAGGTCTTAACAGCCCACACAAGAGAAGTGTAGTGTTAAAAGACATAAAGGATAAAAAGGGGGATATTGTGTTTCTCCAAGAAACACACTTTGTAAAGGGTCGAGAACCTAAGACATTTAAGTACAAGTACGGAGAATCTTTCGATGCATCCAATATAGCCAAGACAAATGGGGTGGGAATTTTAATAAAAAGAAATATACCCTTCCAACAGATTTCGACACACAGAGATAGGGAGGGGAGATATTTGGTCGCAATAAGAAAGCTATATAATATATTGGTGCCCATGGTCTTTGTCTACGCCCCCAACCTTAGACAGGATATATACTTTAAACAGTTAACCAATTTAATACTGGAAGTGTCCAAGGGTACCTTAATAATAGGAGGGGATTTCAATCTCACCCTTGACCCCCACATAGACAACTCCAACCACACATCATCCGTCCCTAATAAAACAATTAACATAATAATACAGTGCCTAAAAGACCTCACGGTTCACGATGCCTGGAGAGTGAAATTCCCAGGCGTGAGAAACTATACCTTTTATTCTTATCCACACGCCCGCTATTCTCGTATAGACTATTTTATGCTTGATGTAGCCAGCTTATCAAAAGTGAAAGATCTCACCATTTTCTCTAGAACTTGGTCTGTGATGCACTATATATTGGCCCCTAATGAATACTGCCACGCACACATGGAGAATTGATGACAAATTTATTAAGAGACCCAATAAATGCTTTTTAAATAGAAAAAACTATATCAGAATATTTCACACTAAACCAAAACTCAGTCGTAGATAATAGGTTAATATGGGAAGCGCATAAGTCAGTGGTCCGAGGTGAATTAATAAGCTTGAAAGCACACAAAGTGAAAGAAGAAAGAATCTATTTACATAATACCCTTTTCCAAGACCCTCTGAGCTTGAAAGACAACATAAATTTAACACGAGTGATAGCGCTCTACTGAAAGCAATATAAGAATGTAGAACCATAATACAAAATATTATTGATAAGGAATGCAAGCAGCATGCAGTAAGGTTGGGACAAATTTATTATGAGGGTAATAACAAGAGTAGCTCCCTATTTGCTAGAAAACTAAAGAGAAGAATTAATTAAACGTATGTAATGCAGATTACAGACACAAAGGGGAAGGAACTTTACTCAACTGACCAAATTGCAGAGGCATTCAGATCATACTACGAACGATTATACAACTTAAATAAAAAAGAAGTTTACTCATTCAAGAATACTTAGAGAAACTAACACTTCCCACACTGAAACAAGAGCAGATAGAACAATTGAACAGCCCTTTCTCTCATGAGGAAATTAAAAAAGGAATAAAGGACCTTCCCTTGGGAAAGGCCCCAGGTCCAGATGGCTACTCAAATAGCTATTACAAACAATATAAAGACATCCTGATACCCCACCTACTAAAGTTGTTTAATAGTATAAATGAAGAGAACACTTTTCTAGACACAAACTTAGAAGCACATATAGTGGTATTACCCAAACAAGGTGGAGAATTTCAGGCCCATATCTCTACTGAATTCAGATCTCAAAATATACACAAATATTTTGGCCAATCGACTGAACCAGGTGATGCCTCATCTTATCAAGAATGATCAGGTGGGCTTTATTCAAAACAGAGAGGCCAAAGATAACACGGTAAGGGCATTACATCTCCTTGAATATACCCAACATCGGAAAATACCCTTGGCCGTGGTTTCAACAGACGCGGAGAAGGCTTTCGACCGCGTCTGTTGGACCTTTCTCAATGCCATCATATCAAAGATTCTAGCCCTTTATCGGTTCCCCTCAGCCAAAGTCAGAGTTAATGGCCATTTATCACAGTCATTTAGCATATCAAATGGCACCCAACAGGGCTGTCCACTATCCCCATTACTGTTCGCGTGTGTAGTAGAAGCACTAGCCTCCGCAGTTAGAGAAAAACACTCGATCCAAGGTATAGACATCTCAGGTAACACCCACAAGATTCTATTATACGCAGATGACATTCTATTTTTCCTTACAAACCCCATAACCTCCATACCCAACCTCTGCGAAGAATTAGATACATTTCAGGAAATAAATCCAAGTCTGAAATGCTCCTTTTAAATCAAGAAGTCACAAGTGCCCAAATTATTTGCCAGAAGTGCCCATTTAAAAGAAAGGAAAAGACCCTGAAATATTTAGGCATATACATCCCTATTCCATAGCAGATTACAGCAGATCTCTCAGCCTGGAGATCAAAGAATATTTCCTGGCTAGGAAGAATTACAGTCCTAAAGATGAATGTTCTACCGCGGATATTATATATCCTCCAAACTCTCCCTATTCAGTTGGCCAGGAATTTTATTAATTCACTGCAATCTAAGTTATTTGTATATGAATGGGAAAATAGACCAGCTAGGATTAATAGACAATTAATGAGCATGTCTACAAAGAGGGGAGGATTGGGTGTCCCTTACATAGAAAAATATAGACTAGCAATATTCCTACAACGGATTATTGACTGGTACACAAATTTCTCAACAAAAGCATGGGTGGAACTCGAACACAACATTATGAACAAAACTCATCTGGGGGCTCAATGTTGGCTAACAAGCAGACTTCCCAAGAATCTAGCCCTAACTCTTTAATCTCAGAGACATTCCACGTCTGGAACAAAATACTAATAACACACCCGAACATATCCTCAAGGAACTCTACCTTAACACCCCTTACTGATAACCTGGATTTCCTTCCAGGATTGAACATACCTATCAAAACTCTAACCACAAAACATAGAGCGATAGCGGTATATAAGGTGGGAAATGAGCATAGATTTTATAGCTCAGAGGAGCTAGCGAATGACCGACTGGAATTTTATAAAAATTGTCTCTTTCTGCGCCAATGCCAATCTTTTATTACTAAACACCCAGATAGAAGAAACCTAGTGAGGTATATGACTACATTCGAATCACTTTGTAAATCAGATACTCCACACAAAAAGACTTTAGCTATCTACCATGCTTTATTACAAATTCCACCACATGGTTACACCCCATATTACATAAATAGGTGGAATGAAGAATTAGACCTGACACCGAGGGAGGTCTCTGCGATCTTCTCGAATGTTACTAAGGTCTCTTCCTCTAGCCGCCTAATAGAACTAAACTTAAAAATAATTTGAAGATGGTACTATACACCTTCCAGGATACATAAGCTCTACAAATCCGCAAGTGATACTCTTGGAGATGTGACGCTTCTAGGGGGAACATGGCTCACATTTGGTGGCAATGTCCCTCGATTGTCGAGATGTGGGAAAATGTGGCTAGGGAGACCTCAGAGATGGTGGAGTTTACGATTCCTCCAGATCCTCGCATATGGTTATTTAATATCACCCTCAAAAAATTACAAACACATGTGAAAAAATTAATATTTATTGCAAGTAATAGCATGAAGTCACTTATAGCTAGGAACTGGAAACAAAAAGATATACCCAACATAGCCAAATGGCTCCACACGTTCCAACACATCTTACAGATGGAGGAATACGCATATATTAAATTTAGGACTGAGGAATCTTATAACCTAATGAAAATCATTTGGGATAAATATGTAGCGAACAAAATTTCCCATGTAGAGGCCACAATGGGTCGCCTAACGATGTTTATTCTTGTGCCTGACTTTTGGTTCTAGTTACCTGTCAAATGTAGCTAAAAATAATAATAATAATAATAATAATAATAATAATAATAATAATAATAAATAAAAATGTTTTGTTTGATCATTGTTAAACGCATTACACTGTACAACTGAAAAACTGTTAGAGAAGAGAAGACTGCTTATTGTATTTTGTGGACGATGGTCACAGAAATTTGTACTTACAGAAGGATATTTGCATATTTTTCCATTTTATTGTATTGTACGAAACATACGACAATAAAGCTGGGTTTTTTTTTTCAAAAAAAACAAACAAACAACAGGCTCTTATCTTTAGCTTTTATAAAAGCTTTTTGGTTGTAACTAATAAAGTTGTATAATTAGTTGTAACTAATAAAGCAAAAAAATTAAACTAAATACGACTGATCTCTCTCTACAACAAGAGGCGTGGCTTCCCACAAACGTGCAGTGTTTGACACTGACGTGTATCTTAATTCCTATCCCCGTAAAATATTTTCGGAAGTTGCGATCGGCAATTTCCATAACTCTGTCCACACGTAATTTATACTGTAACAATGCATAGTTACTGTATCAATAATGAAGACACTGAAAAAAATAAGCATTAATAAAGATCATGTACTGACACTTATACATACACTTCCTTTCAAGTGTCAATAGGTCCATACACACACACACACATATACATATATATATTTTTATTTATTAATTATAGTAGTGTCAGTGTCTACATTATTTATACAGTCACTATGCATTGTGACTGTATAAATAATGTGTACACTGACCCGCCTCACAATAATAAACCTAACACTTCTTTACCTATATTTCGGCCATCCCCAAAAATAAAAATCGCAAGTAAAACTAAAATTTATAACCCCTTAACCATCAACCACCCACATCGCAATAAACCCAATAACCTTATTAACCCCTAAACCCCCACATCGCAATAAACATAATTACCCTATTAACCCCTAAATCGCAAAACCCCTACATGGCAATAAACCTATTTACCCTATTAACCCCTAAATTGCAAAACTCCCACATTGCCATAAACCTAATTAACAAATTAATCCCTTAAACCGCCAAAACCCACAACGCAAATAACTATTTAAATAACTAAGCCCCCTAACCTAACACCCCTAACATTAACCCAAATTCCCAAAACTAATACATTCTAAAGTTACAAAAAATAAAATAAGTTTAAATTAAAAAAAAAAAAAGCTAACATTACATAAAATAAAAAATCAACCAAATTTTACAAAATTAAACCTAATCCCTATGAAAATAAAAAAGCCCCCCAAAATAAAAACACCCCCTAATCTAAGAATAAACTACCAGTAGCCCTTAAAAGGGCTTTTTGCAGGGCATTTCCCCAAGATAATCAGCTCTTTTACAAAATAAAAAACCTAACACTAAAAAAAAACCGAACTACCCATTGCCCTGAAAAGGGCATTTGTTTGGGCATTGCCCTTAAAAAGGCATTTAGCTTTTACTGCCATCCCTAATCTAAATAAAACAAACCCCCCCCAAAAAAACCTTAAAAAAATAAAATAAATGCAGAGCAGTGTTTACAGATGTGGCGATCCTCGGAGGCGGCGATGGTCCTTGGCAGCGTGGAGGTTCCTCTTCATACGATCGTCCGCCGCACACTGAAAATTAAATGCAAAGTACCCCATATTTATTAGGGTACCTTGCATTCCTATTGGCTGACATTTTCAAATCAGCCAATAGGATGAGAGCAAGTGAAATCTTATTGGTTGGTGAACAGCCAATAGAATTTCACTTGCTCTCATCCTTTTGGCTTTGCTGCATCCAGGTGAATTCTTTTGTCCTCGCGATGCCAACATTGAGGATGCGTGCGCAACTGCCGACGGACATTACAAACACAATTATAGTATAGATTTGCCACTCTTGGACCAATATCACAAACTATATAGAGGAAAATACTAGAGGGAAAATATAGAAAAGAAAAAAGGGGCAACTTTTAAACCAATAAACTAAAATTACATCAATAAGGAACTAAACTAGGCTTGGAGATAAAACCATAAAGAATAAGCAATATGGTACCACTCAGAGACCAATTTAGAAAAACATATCTCAAAACATAAGTGGAACAATTATTATATTGAATTAATTAAGTAACCACCCGGTGTATATCAAATCATATAGAATGATAAGAAGCCTACACAACAAATTATACTAGCTTGACAACCCCATTATATGCACAAAAGGCAACCTGTTTATGTGGGAATATATTCAATGCTAGCTTCAACTTACAGCAGAATTTTTATTGTTTAAAAACATAGATAATCCCTTTATTACCAATTCCCTAGTTTTTCATAACCAACAGTTATATTAAATACACTTTTTACCTCTGTGATTACCTAAGCCTCTGTAGCTTGCCCCCTTATTTCAGTTCTTTTGACAGACTTGCACTTTAGCCAATCAGTGCTGACTTCTAGGTGTGAGCACCATGTTATCTATATGACACAAACTAACGCCCTCTAGTGGTGAAAAAACTGTCAAAATGCATTCAAACAAGAAGCGGACTTCAAGATCTTAGAAATTAGCATAGGAGCCTAACTAGGTTTAGCTTTCAACAAAGAATACCAAGAGAACAAAGAAAAATGACATACCCTATCTGAATCATGAAAGTTTATTTTTAACTAGACTGTCCCTTTAAGACTAATAGCAATTATTATTACTGATATATTGTGAGAGAATATATCTAAGAAGGCAATTCATGGCACTTTCTTTTTTTTTTTTTTATTATTATTATTTTTTTTTAGATTCAAAATTTAGAATCAGAGCAACTATTATTATCCCTATATAGACTACATGGAGCTATATACATGACACCTGTGGTAGAATGATGGCTGAACTGAGGGGAAATAATCCCCTCAATGCGGAGACATACTAATAAACAACTAAATTCCTTAACTGTTGTCCTTAGACTGATAATTTCATCTAATAGTTAAAGGGACAGTCTACACCAGAATTGTTATTGTTTAAAAAGAAAGATAATCCCTTTATTACCCATTACCCAGTTTTGCATAACCAACACAGTTATATTAATATACTTTTAACCTCTGTGATTATCTTGTATCTAAGCCTCTGCAAACTGCCCCTTTATTTCAGTTGTTTTGACAGACTTGCAGTTTAGCCAATCAGTAATGGCTCCCAGGTAACTTCACGTGCATGAGCACAGTGTTATCTATATGAAAAACATGAACTAACACCCTCTAGTGGTGAAAAACCTGTTAAAATGCATTCTTAAGAGGCGGCCTTCAAGGTCTAAGAAATTAGCATATGAACCTCCTAGGTTAAGCTTTCAATTAATAATACCAAGAGAACAAAGAAAAATTGGTGATAAAAGTAAACTGGAAAACAGTTTAAAATTACATGCCCTATCTGAATCATGAAAGTTTTTTTTGGACTAGAATGTCCCTTTAAAAGAATAAACTCCACTGCCTCGGCTGCTGACAGGCCGCTTACAACGAAGGTCCTGCTAAATATAAAAAACAAATATAATTTTGAGGTAATGACAGACAACGGATTAGTATCTCTTCCATTATGGCACATCCACCACTACCTGCCACATAAAAAAAATAATATAATTTTATACAGAACCTATAGTAAAACGGAGGTGAATACTAATAACCTACATAAAAATTAGGGTAGTGCCGTTTCAAGTCTTGTATAATAAAGATAAGTCAGGTCTGACAATCTCACACACTACTGGAGATTTAACATACAGAAAGACTTCTTATAATATGTAAAGATATTAAAACAAAGAGAATTAGAACATGTCATTTTATATGTGTAATGACCCTTTAACATACCCCAACACAAAAATTATGTGACAGAAAACTAAACTAATTTTGAAAGGATAATTGCTCAGAATGAAATTGCTTTAAAATGTAAATTGTATGCATAGTGGGGGAAAATTGCTCAGCGTTCTCATTATTAATTTTTGCAATAAGCAAACTCCACTCACAATTTACCTTAAAGAAGCCAATCTGAGCAGTGTGCAGCTGACAAGGCAAACCATAGTTAGGTTCCCATAAATTGCATTGTTTTGCAGTTCTGATCTGTTCAATGGACAGTAAAGACAAAATTAAACTTTGTTTGTTCCCTTGCTATCCTTTATTGATAAGCATTCCTAGGTATGTTCAGGAGCAGCTGCTGAAGTCAGCAGGGTGCATCTTTAGTCCTGAGAATTAGAAAAGCCACAATTTTCAGAGCTAGATTACAGTAAAAGGATGCAAAATAAAGTAAAAGTTGCTTTACCATGCATTTCATATCATTTTTAACTCAGACGCATATCTACTGCACGATTAGCACTGTCAAAGTTATCCACAGAAATAAAAATAAGAAAAACAGCACAAGCTTTATAAGAGAGGTGTCACTGGACTGCAAAACAATGCAACTTTGACTAATACAATAAGTTTTAAAATAGTAGCTATTAAAATAATAATATGCTACACAATAATTTTACCAAGAAAAAAAAACAGGCAAACCCAAAACCAAAAAAAACGTCAACGCCAATTTTCGGCCAAAATATTTCTGCAACCAAAGTTTCGGTGCATCCCTACTTAAAACAATATTAAAATAGCGATATAATGTATTATTCTTTATTTAGTTCTGTGTAACAGAATCAGATTTAAAGGGACACTGAACCCAATTTTTTTCTTTCGCGATTCAGATAGAGCATGCAATTTTAAGCAACTTTCTAATTTACTCCCTATTATCAATTTGTCTTCGTTATCTTGCTATCTTTATTTGAAAAAGAAGGCATCTGAGCTTCTTTTTGGTTCAGACCTCTGGACAGCACTTTTTTATTGGTGGATCAATTTATCCACCAATCAGCAAGAACAACCCAGGTTGTTCACCAAAAATGGGCCGGCATCTAAACTTACATTCTCGCATTTCAAATAAAGATACCAAGAGAATGAAGAAAATTTGATAATAGGAGTAAATTAGAAAGTTGCTTAAAATTGTGTGCGCTATCTGAAACACGAAAGAAAAAATTTGGGATCAGTGTCTCTTTAATAGGGTTATTTTCTACCAATTATCCAAATAAAGTATATTCCTAGAAAACTATTATATGCAAAACTGTAGGTCAAGTAATTATTAAATAGCAGCTGTAGGCTAGCATCAAATTTAAAATATGCTACACAATAATTTTACCGAAAATAACAGGCAAAAAAACCCAAGAGAAACAAAATAACCGAATAAGCAATTTTCGGCCAAAATGTTGGTGCATCCCTATTTCTAATGTGTGCATTTGTACAGTATAAATATATTTATATTACACACATGAATACTGGGTGGCAGCAGATGATATTTTACCACACAATACACTTGCACCAAGTTATTCACGTTTACTGCACAATAGTAATACTATAAAAGGATATCAAACGCCTCTTACTTTTGTGTACCAAACTGTGCTTGTCCCACACACTAAGAGAGAGACAAAAAAGCAAATCCTTAAAGGGCCATAATACCCAAATGTTGAAACAAGTGATGCAGCATAGCTGTAAAAAGCTGACTAGAAAATATCGCCTGAACATCTCTATGTAAAAAAGAAAGATATTTTACCTCAAAAGTTTCTCAGTAGCCACATCCCATTGTAAAGGACTTCTAAGCAGCAAATCAGTATGTCTGTCCCAGGACAGCGGAAGGAGCGAGCTTTCGTGCACACTCATCTTATTTCCCTATTCAGTGTAAGGAAGTTTACAATGAAATCTCATGAGAGTTAAGTGAAATCTCATGAGATCACAGTAAAAGAGTTCATGACCTCAGCACTGCTGATGCCGATTGGCTGCTGTTCATTTCTTCATTTATTTATTTTTTTACCTGCAGCTGAGTATCACTTTTTACACAGAACTTACTCTGCTGAGCTGAGGAAATTGTGAGGTAAAATATCTTCCTTTTTTACATAGAAATGCTCAGGTGGTATTTTCCTGTCATCTTTTTAGTTATACTGCATCAGTCTTAGCATATGAGTATTATGTCCCTTTAATTGAAAATGCTACAAATAAATAGCTGGTTTAGGCAATTTGCAGAAGCTTTTTGGCATCTCTAGAGAGCATTGGATAAAGTAAAAATTGTATACACACAAAAGGTGTTTAATATATATATATATATATATATATATATATATATATATATATATATATATATATATATATATATATATATATATATATATATATATATATATATATATATATATATAAAAAGTCAGGGTAATACAGGATTGGTTGTTGCCAAAACAAGATACATTAAATTCCTCTTAGACAAAAGGTCAAAACTAAACTGGAGGCAAGCTCAAGAGTATGCATGTCTTGAGAATTATATGGCAGCATTATTTGTACCAATGTTATACATGTAGTGTCCTGGGCATACCTAGGTATACACTCAAGTAAAAGAGCTCCATGGAAAGTTGAAAAGGATACCAAGAGAACAAAGTAAATTGGATAAAAGGCGTAAATGGTAAAGCTTTTTTTTTTTTTAAATTTATCTTTATTCAATATCCAATATTGTAACATAGTAAATAATATCAGATAAATTGCATTACGCCTCGCAGGGCGTTTTGCTGATCATTAAAACAAAATAAAAAAAAAAAAAGGAACATAATATTTCAACAGTTCACAGGGAAGAAAAGAAAAAAAACAAAGTTCCAATTTTCCCTTGATACTTAATTGGATTTTTTCCTAATTTTATTGAGCGATTGGGGTGAGTTAGTATTAATCATAATAAATAGCTTTGAACCACCCCAAGGAATTGTTGGGGGGGAATCTAATGAATACATTAATTTTACCATATATCTAGTAAAACAAGATCTGAATGTCTAGAAGGGTATATTAAATAATCTATTTCTTTTTTTGGGAAGGTTTTTATAAATGGTGACCATTACTGGAAAAAATTGCAGACATCTCGGGTATCATAGTTTTGTATTAAATTGTTCTAGTATACATTGTTTTTTCATGCAATTCCTAATCTTTGGAATACTAGGTGTTGAAGGTTCTTTCCATTTTTTAAATATTAAATATCTGGTTGCTAGAATAGCAACATTAGCAATTTTTTTCTCGCTGGAAGGAATTCTCTCTTCTATTTTAAGGAATACTATATTTGCATACGAAAGAGCCGGGTGTGAGATTCCCACCTTTTTATACAACCAATATTCTAATTTTTTTTTTTTTTAATATTTTTATTTTTATTGAGGCAAGAAGACTCTAGCGTCTTCTATAGCATAGAGACCCACTCATGGGATCTGATAGTTAGGGTTTATCTGAAGACATGTCACGAGACTCTAAAGAGTCCTCGTCGTTAAATAGAAATTATATGGATTACAAGCTTAATCTAATCTCAATTGAACATTGCATAAATATTATATATTTTAGGTGAGCATAGCATATACTGAAAAATGTCATAGCAATTAGCGTAACAACATGCGGTATAATATTGATCACCACTGTGTCAACTATACTCATCTTAACTAAATAAGGTTACGGCAACCAACAAACTATATGTAGCAAAAGGTATATATGCAAATACAACAATATTGTTCTTCCTTTGTTGATTATCAATCGCCCCAACAGGATCTTATTCGACGAAGAACTCAGGAAACATTTGTGTTGGTTACCATAGATTCTCTAACTTCTACGTATCATAACAAGGAATCTAACGCCTGCATTAAATATAAACATGGGCTGGTGTGAGTACAGAAATTACCAAGATGAACAGATTGCAGACATTAGAACACACAGTAATAATCAAAATAGAACTTTCAATAATGAGATCCGGAGAGCCGTTCTTACAGACATGCAGGTACATTTCAGAGCCAAGGCCCTACGGATAGGACAGAGAATATAAAACTCTGTCAAATAAGAGGTGTGGGGGATAAGCTGTTTATCCCTTACCACCCAGTGAGGGGGGGGGGGGTCGGATTCAAAGCTGGTGATGAAGTACCCTTCCTCAGATAAACTATACAACCTAAAGGTATACTTGGTATACAAGCACTCCTCAACCCTACATATATTATCAGAAGGGAACTACCTTAATTTCAAAGAGAGTGACAATGTTAACTTATCATCTAGTATAGGGCACGGTAGTGAGGGCAACGTCCACTGAGTTCACCACCAGGGACATAAGGCTAAAGCAATAGCAATGCGTGTCAGGTGTATTTTGGCAATCAGAAGAAATAGCATACTATATGAGTCCAGGTGAATCCTAATAGTTCCCATAGCTAATTTCTTGTACAACAACTTTTTAAGTTTAGACATTTATATTTATAGTGTTGAGAAGGGATGGCGCAGATTAACAACTAATCTTAGGGAGAGCTGACCTTTCACTTTATGAGCTATGTGGCGGGTAAACCAAGTGTGAAGGAGCTCACTGAGCAATCATATGAAATGAGGAGCACTTAATAATACCCAATTTGTAAGTCTCGTTTAACCCTTGGGAATCTACTCCGCCAGGGATATACATCAGGAGGGCAGTATGTACACTTGAATGACGCACCCAGCAGCAGGGCTACAGCACAACTAGAAACTGAAGTCTTAATCAGTCATAAACCTCTTACAATGCACATCTCAGAGCAGTCACACAGTAAACATAGTAAAAACAGAAGAAATACACCATGCACTGTGCCAAAAAATAAATCAAATACACAAGCTAACTAAGCAGCCATATTATGAGCCCATCCAACTAAGAAAGTTTATATCTGTGCACTTAGGGACCAGTAAAAAGGATAATAGTCAGGAGCATATAAATATGTAATGAACAGGAGTATGGGCTACACAAATAACAGTGGAATGCAGTAATTGATATATGGGAGCATGGGGCAGCCCTCCACTGGGAATCCGACGGTATGTCTTCATGAATACAGTGGGTTATCAGTCCATAGTAAGTAGGGCACCTCCGATCAGGAGAAGCGTAACTTTAAAGTCTCTCACAAACTCCATAAACAGCTCAGATGCCCTTGACTCCTGCCTGTAGCGTCTGATTAACCTGTTTGCATCCGGGCAAAGCCATCAGCCTCCAAGCGGGGCCAAACAGCCCAGGGATTCCCAGGGGAGCGCAGGCACAAAGACCGGTGCAACCGAGGGTTCTGGCAGCGTACCCAGCAGAATTGCCGTGAGGGACCTGCAGGGCTAAAGATAGAGAGAAGCATGCTTGATAGCGCGTGAGCGCTGTAGTGTTCCACAGTACCTGCCTCCATGTGCGAGTGGCCATATTTTATTTCTTCCCGCACGTGCAAGCCGTTTGCAGCGACAGAGGCAGGGTGAAGGTCCATCCGGAGAGTCGGTCCCACTGATGCCAGCAATGAAGATTGCGTCTGGAAAACTGGAGACACTGCGGCACACTGTGGCTCCTGTACTCCTCTGCAGCATCATCGTGGTGCGTTCGCGCCGCTTGAATTGTGGCAATAAAAGCATCGAGTCTCTCACAGAGCTTCTTCCCGTGCTCTTCCAGCAAATCTCTTACACCCTTGTACAACACTTGGGTCTCCATATCAGTAAACAGTCCCCCAAGATGGCGCCTCAGTATATGGCGGGTAGCTCCGCTTCAGTGTGTCAGTTTAACATTGTAGACATAGCCACCAAATTGTAATCAGCATGACTCAGGCGACCTCCTATGTTAATATCCGTTAGGTATGATGTTTGGGTACAGGGTTCTTATTGTCAATAGAGCTATTTTGTAAATTGCATACCCAGAGCTCCCAGATTATGCGACCATCTTGGTTGATGGGTAACCACCAATATTCTAATTTCATCCACACCACTCTAATCTTTGGGCAGTTCTATAACATATGCTTAAGGGGACACTGAACCCAAAATTTTTCTTTCGTGATTCAGATAGATTGTGCAATTTTAAGCAACTTTCTAATTTACTCCTATTATCATTTTTTCTTTATTCACATGCTATCTTTAGATGAAAAAGAAGGCATCTAAGCTTTTTTCTTGGTTCAGAACTCTGGACAGCACTTTTTGATTGGTGAATGGATTTATCCACCAATCAGCAAGGACAACCTAGGTTGTTCACCAAAAATGGGCCGGCATCTAAACTTACATTCTTGCATTTCAAATAAAGATACAAAGAGAATAAAGAACATTTGCTAATAGGAGTAAATTAGAGAGTTGCGTAAAATGTCATGCTCTATCTGAATCACAAAAGATATTTGGGTTCAGTGTCCCTTTAAGGTTGGCCGCTAATAATGAACATTTCGGACATTTATTAAATTGAGGATTCCCCCATCTGTGCTCCTTATCGGGTGTGAAATATGTCATATGAAGGAGTTTAATATGGGATTCTCTCCATGTAGCAGAGAGAGTGGTTCGACTAACTTCCGTGATAGATGTTTGTATATTACAATCTCCTATTGGGACCAATACTAAGGCGGGGGCCCAGCTAGATTTAATTTTTATTATATTATTTGGACCTTTATATGAATTCAATAATTGATAACAAGGAGAAATTGACATCTGCCCATTTTTCACTAATGTCAGCCAATTATCCAAGACACCCAATGACCAGTTCCAACCAGAGTCATTTATTAGCTTCCGGGTATAATGTCTTGCCTGTAAATAGGCATAAAAGTCCTTCTGGGGGAGATAAAAGTCCTTTCTAAGATCCGTGAATGTTTTAATGCATTTCCCGGTTATGTCGATTAATTGAACAACCTTTTCTAGATCAACACCTTGCCATCTTTGAAAAAGTGATGATTGTAAACCTACTTGAAATTGAGGATTACCTTTTAATGGTAGCTATTTAGAGACTTTCCCATTTATTTCTAGTATATTACAAATCTTCCACCATGCCTTAATTGGAATATATATAGATCGGATTTTTTTTTATTTTTGTTGGAATTTCTCCAGGTTTTAAGTGTATTAGTGCTATGGGTAGATAAGGAAAAGTTATATTGTTTTCTAATTTGTTGTCCGTTACATAATCTTTAAGACATATCCAGTCTGTTACTATGCGGGCTAAGAATAGTAAATTATATAACCGAAGATCCGATAAGGCACAACCCCCAAATTTTTTAGATAAGCAAAGTTTTGCCACTGAGATTCTAGGTTTTTTTACCTTGCCATATAAACTTTCTTAGAGCGTTTATATAAAATCTTAATATCTTTCCCCTTCAGAATTACTGGGATATTTTGACAAATGTAAAGAATTTTCAGGACTACCACCATTTTATACAGAGCAATACGGCCTGACAATGATAGGGGGAGATTCTGCCAATTTTTCATTGCGCCCATTATAGTTTTCATTATCGGAGGTATATTAAGACTATACCATTGTTCTGGATTCAGAGATATTGTGATACCCAAATATTTAAACGAATCTTTAACAATTTTAAAAGGTATATTTACCCCAGATTGACTAGTCCATTTTATCCATAGTAATTCAGATGTAGTAGTGTTTATCTTGTCCCATGAGAATGCACTATATTAATATTTAGCAACAACTTTGGTATATTTAACAGAGTATTTCTCATATAGATTAAAATATCATCAGCATATAGGGCTATCTTGACTTTTTTCCCCCTATTTTAATACCTTCCATATTTTGTCTAATTAAGATCGCTAGGGTTTCGATTGCAATATCATAGAGTAGAGGGGAAAGAGGGCATCCCTGTCTTGTGCCTCTAGCTAGGATTATGTCTGCCGATAGTCTACCATTAACTATCAACCTTGTATAAGCTTTATTATATAGGTTTTCAAAAAATTTAGGAAATTGTCCTTTAAACCCAAATTGTGATAAAGTACGAAAGAGATGATCATAGTGGACTGAGTCAAACGCTTTTTCAGGGTCTATTGTAATAACTGCCATGTCTGAGTTATCTTGTCCTCCCTCATGGAGCTGCTTCGGTTCTGAATTGAAATAATCAATAAACTGTAAAAAAAAAAAAAAAAAAAAAAAACCAAGCAGCTGTCATTCTTTTTACAGACACCTCTTCCAAAACGGGTCACTTTAGGAATATTTGTACATCCATTGGAGATATCTATGGATTTTTGAAGACACAAGGAATCCACTACACCATCCTAACACATCTTTCATTATTGACTAATTTTTTTTATGCTTTTTATGTCATCACACTTTTCACATTTTTGGTGATGCCCTTTTTTTTCACCATTTTGCATCTTGATATTACTATTTTTTCACCATATATAATTTTTTCACCACGTATCAGCATTTTTCATTTCTGTTTTGATTTTTGCATCACTGATGACTATTTGGATTTTTTTCTTGGACAATTTTCTTTTTATTATTTGAACACAAAGGACAGCATATTTATTATATACAGTAGAACTGAGACTGCTTTCAAAATAAGAACTTCTTTTTGGATTACACACAAATCAACTTTATATTCAACTTCTTTTGGGGGGATTCACCCCTATTTACACACAGCTGCTCTTCATTCAGATACTGTTTGTATTAATGGACTATTGTATGCTACGTTTACTATTATTACTGTGACATTTTACTATTGTGATTTTACTATTGTGATTTTATTTTTGTGATTTTTATCTAAAGCTTTTTTTCTGTGAAACAGGGATCCATGAATTTTAATGTATTAGATTGTATTATATATATTGTATAAATTATATTAAAATTGTATATTCTACCGCTATTCAGAAATTTAGGACATCCTTTTACCTACCTACCTTAGCCTTTTGGCGCTCGCCTCATACATTCACATTACTGTAAACTTGGAACTATCACTGTAAGTGGAACACCAAGGTGAGGAGGAGGCAGGGCCGGCTTGGAAATAAGTTAAGGTAACTGGATAGTTGTGAGATTTGGAATAGGTTTGAATTTGAAAACCCATTACTATAAAATTTGCAAGGGAATTCAAATTTATTGGATTTGGAGTAGATTCTTTTGTTCACACCGAAGTTCAATTTTTCCATTTTATATAATATAACAAAAATGTGTTGTACGTTACAACACATTTTTGTTATATTATATAAAATGGAAAAATTGAACTTCGGTGTGAAGAAAAGAATCTACTCCAAATCCAATAAATCTGAATTCCCTTGCAAAGTTTATAGTTGTAACCATAAGTGTTAAAAGTCTAATTTTGCTAAAGAACTTTATTTTCTATGTATCTCAAGTTACATTTATCTAATATACAACTGCAGTTGGGTGTCTGTATGCAGACAGACACGTATATATATATATATATATATATATACACACATACACACATATACACAAATTCTGTTTGCTTCAGCAAGAGTGTAAACCAGGAGCAGATTCTCTTGGGTACATTGAATTCTTGAAAGATATGTAGGATCAAGTATCAGATATGTCAACCTTTTCTAAAGGAAAAATCAGTCTGATGTAATCAGTTTGGAAAGTAGTCCAAATGAAGAAATATTGCCATACTATATTGCTATGATATGGTATACAGCACATTATTACATATTATAGATGTATATACAGTATATGTGTTTGTGTATATATATATATATATATATATATATATATATATGTGGCACTGTAATATTAATAAGTAATAATATGAAGAATTTAATGCATTGCTATGGATGGAGTTAGATAGGTAGAAGTGTGCGTGTGTGGGGGGGGGGGCGACGTTAGGGGGTTGGGGCATCATTTTGATCTCGGACCCAGGCAGCACAATGTCTTGAGCCAGTCCTGACGACACTCATGACGTTATGAAATGTATCTATACTTTTGACACTGCAACTACACATCAGTCAGTTATGGATCACAGATATCTGGAGAGCAGATTAACCCCCTAGCTCCTGATAATATCCTCCTTTTAACTCTACACACTATATGTAGGTCTGCTCTTATTTTGACTCTCATACATGCGTGCCCCCTCGTGAAAAAAAATGCCCCCCCCATTTCATTTGTTCTGGAGCCGACCCTGCATTATAATTATGACCTAAGATGGATGAGCCCAGTGTAAAGATGCAGCCCTTTACTAACCAGAACTTTTGAAAGGTTAGAACTGGTAGAAGAGCATTAACATGAAGTAGCAACCATGCTACTGTAGTTGTTTCCAGCATTTGAATGTCCCTTTAACCCCTTAATGACCGAGGATGTGCAGGGCACGTCCTCAAAAAAAAGGCAGTTAACGCCTGAGGACGTACCCTGCACGTCCTCGGTGTGGAAAGCAGCTGGAAGCGATCCTGCTCGCTTCCAGCTACTTTCCGGTTATTGCAGTGATGCCTCGATATGGAGGCATCCTGCAATAACGCTAGATGGCCATCCGATGCAGAGAGAGCCACTCTGTGGCCCTCTCTGCACCGGACATCGATGGCCGGTATCGTTGGTGGGTGGGAGCCGACTTGGGAGGCGGGTGGGCGGCCATCGATGGGCCGGGATCGGGGGCAGAGCCGATGGGGGCGCGCACGGGCGCGCGCGCGTGCACGGGGGCGGCGGGCGGGCGCGTGCACGGGGCGGGAGCGGGTGGGAACGCTACACTACAGAAAATATAACTGTTTAAAAGTTTGAGAAAGGGGTATATTTATGGCAAAAAAAAATATAAATCGATGGTATCTAGGAGGGGGTGGGGGGTTGGTTTTTGGTGGGGCAGGGTGCTACACTACAGAAAAGGGGAAAAATTTAAAAATCACCAATTTTATTCTAAACTGGGTACTGGCAGACAGCTGCCAGTACCCAAGATGGCGGCCATTAAGACAGGGGGAGAGTTAGAGAGCTGTTTGGTGGGGGATCAGTCAGTTTGGGGGCTAAAGGGGGGTCCTACAGAGCAGCATATGTAAATATGCCTTTTCTTTTTTTAAAAAAAAGCCCAAATATAGCTTTTATTTTAGTACTGGCAGTTTCTGCCAGTACTTAAGATGGCGGGGACAATTGTGGGGTGGGGGAGGGAAGAGAGCTGTTTGGGAGGGATCAGGGGGTCTGATGTTTCAGGTGGGAGGCTAAGCTCTACACTAAAGCTAAAATTAACCCTGCAAGCTCCCTACAAGCTACCTAATTAACCCCTTCACTGCTAGCCATAATACGTGTGATGCGCATTTAGCGGCCTAAGTACCAAAAAGCAACGCCAAAGCCATATGTGTCTGCTATTTCTGAACAAAGGGGATCACAGAGAAAAATTTACAACCATTTATGTCATAATTGCACAAGCTGTTTGTAAATAATTTCAGTGAGAAACAAAAAGTTTGTGAAAAAGGGAACTTTTTTTTTTATTTGATCGCATTTGGCGGTGAAATGGTGGCATGAAATATACCAAAATGGGCCTAGATCAATACTTTGGGTTGTCTGCTACACTAGAATAAAGCTAAAATTAACCCTACAAGCTCCCTAATTAACCCCTGCACTGCTGGGCATAATACACGTGTGGTGCGCAGCGGCATTTAGCGGCCTTCTAATTACCAAAAAGCAATGCCAAAGCCATATATGTCTGCTATTTCTGAACAAAGGGGATCCCAGAGAAAAATTTACAACCATTTATGCCATAATTGCACAAGCTGTTTGTAAATAATTTCAGTGAGAAACCGAAAGTTTGTGAAAAAGTGAACGATTTTTTGTATTTGATCGCATTTGGCGGTGAAATGGTGGCATGAAATATACCAAAATTGGCCTAGATCAATACTTTGGGATGTCTTCTAAAAAAAAAATATATACATGTCAATGGATATTCAGGTATTCCTGAAAGATATCAGTGTTCTAATGTAACTAGCGCTAATCTTGAATAAAATGGTTTGGAAATAGCAAAGTGCTACTTGTATTTATTGCCCTATAACTTGCAAAAAAAGCAAAGAAGATGTAAACATTGTGTATTTCTAAACTCAGGACAAAATTTAGAAAATATTTAGCATGGTTGTTTTTTGGTGGTTGTAGATGTGTAACAGATTTTGGGGGTCAAAGTTAGAAAAAGTGTGTTTTTTCCATTTTTTTCTCATATTTTATAATTTTTTTTACAATAAATTATAAGATATGATGAAAATAATGGTATCTTTGGAAAGTCCATTTAATGGCGAGAAAAACGGTATATAATATGTGTGGGTACAGTAAATGAGTAAGAGGAAAATTACAGCTAAACACAAACACTGCAGAAATGTAAAAATAGCCTTGGTCCCAAACGGACAGAAAATGGAAAAGTGCTGTGGTCATTAAGGGGTTAATAAGCATGAGTAACTGCACAAGCAAATGCATTCAAACATATTGCAGGTCAGCACCCCACACACACTTATTTTATAGGTGTGTATATTGCTTAGCATAAAGGGGGGGAGTAAATCACAAGAAATCAATGAAAATAGGACTAAAGTAACAATAACACTGTTACTTACCTTCTATTATTGATTAAAAGAGGAATGCACGCATCGATTTTAAAATTTGACTACAGGCCAAGGTTTTTCTTTAGGGAAGGGGGTGAACTTTTACCAAATAATACTATTTATTCCTTGGCTTGTCTGTCTAACGCCCTTTAAAAGTGACATACGAGTCAAATCTGAAAAGCAGATTTTTACCAAACGTGTGCAGGTAAATACGTCGAATTTTAAATGCACTATTTTGAGTTCAATTATTACACACATTTGCAATAATAAAACAAAATGCATTTAAAAATATGCAATAAATAAAATGGTATAAACTTGTCTTTTCATAAGTATAATTTTTCTAGACATTAATGAGAGAAAAAATAGTTTGGCTGAACACAAACGCAATCGCATATGTAATATACTGTCGCAGATATTAGGCACTAAAGTATGTGTGTATGCACAGAGCCGTAAACATTTTACCATTCAAGTAACGTCCCGTTCTCACTCACCTAGCCCTGCCCACATAGCGCTTACCTCGCGCAAAAACCTAATAAAGTCTAAAGATGAAACACCGCGAGAAGAGATTAGAGCACTGAACCAGGCGTGTTCTAGACCACCCCTCTTTCTAGAACTGTTATTTTACATTACGTTTCTTTTTTTTTTTTATATATATACATTAGTTGAAAATCTTGTGGGAAGTTAGACATGCTCAATGCCTTCATTTGTAATAACTATAGTGTAGGAAAACGCAACAATGCTCCTTTATGTTACATTATTAATTTGCCTCCTGGGTTGTATGGCAATATGCCTCAACTAGCCATGCAGGGTAGCCAAACTTGTTTGATATCCTTCACCTGTATATTTGTTCGTTAAGAGAACTTTGTAAAAAGGTGACAGTTCATTATTATTGGCAATCTATATAAACATGGTTTATCCATTTTATAGTCTTTAAAACATAAGGAGCTAAGAATTAAAGGGACATACTGAAATGTGCAGTGTCACTAATTCTTAAAGGGCCACTAAACCCAAAATCTTTTTTTCATGATTCAGATAGAGAATACAAATTTAAACAACATTACAATTTACTTCTATTATTTATTTTGCTTCATTTTTTAAACATCCTTAGTTGAAGAAAAAGCAATGCACATGGGTGAGCCAATCACACGAGGCTTCTATGTGCAGCAACCAATCAGCAGCTACTGAGCATATCTAGATATGCTTTTCAGCAAAGAATATCAAGAGAATAAAACAAATTAGATAATAGAAGTAAATTAGAAAGATGTTTAAAATTGCATTCTCTTTCTAAATCATGAAAGAAAAAAATGTGGGTTTAATGTCCCTTTAAGTAAAAGAGAACGAGCCAGCTTGTGACCTACGTACGTGCCACAGATTGTAAGCACAATGAAAGTTGGCACTTAAATAAGAACTTTAATTAGAAGTATTTTTGCAAATGTTATGTTGTGCAAAAATACACATCATTAAGAAGTAATTTCTAATCACAATACATATACAGTATTGCAGTCCATGCTTTTTCATGTTTTTGTTGTTTTGTATTAAATTTGAACTCATGAATTAGTTCAAAAAGCCCGTAATGATCCCTCATCACAAGGTTTTCATTTTGTATGCATTACCACCTTTATTTTCCACACAGACATTTAATGCCAGTATTCCAGTCATTCAGAAATCGTTTTCAAAACGAATGCAGCATTTTTGGACTTTTCACATTCATAAAGCTGGACCAGCTGAAATAGATTTTTGCCTCTATGAAGTCAGATTGTTGCATGAATAAAGTTTTTGCACATGCTCTTGATGTTTTTGAGAATTTATTAGATTATTAATAAAGAATTATCTGTAAACAATATATTCAACATTTCTTGGGTGTGAATAAAATACTCAACGCATTATAAACGCGTTTTAAAGGAATATCAAACCCAAAGATTTTCTTTTGTGATTTAGACAGAGCAAACAATATTTAAAGGGACATTAAACACTAAACAAATGCTAGATAGAATGAAGCATTCAAAGAAAAGATAAGTCTGAGACTAACAAGTAGATGTATTTTTTTAAAGATTCATAAGCTGTTTAAACTTAAATAAAATAAGCAGGGGCGGACTGACAAGTCGGACAAATCGGCCCTGGCCCGAGGGCCCTGCTTCTTAAAGGGGCCCCATGCATCATACTGATGCTGCATTTTTTTTCCTATAATTTTTTTTATTAAATATATATTTATTTATTTTTCCTTGGATATATATATTATTATTTTTTGCGGAGGGGAGTGGGGGGGTCCCCGGTGCAGTGGTGAAGCCAGGAGACGTGACTCATCATCACTCGTGAGCGTGACTGACTGTGAGAGTCAATGAAGCCAGGAACAGTCAGGAACTAGGACTCAGAGCCGGTTAGCCTAGGGTAACATGTGAAGAGAATAAAAGACACTGCCTGGACTGCAGCGTGGAACCGGGAGGCAGCCTACTGCAATATGTGGTGGTGTAACAAACAATCCGGATTCGGAATCCGGTCCTCCACATATTAATGGTCACTGTACATCACCTGCCCGGCCCCTGGCTCTGTCTGGCTGCTCAGCTCCGCCTCCACACAAAATTTTAACTGCGCACAGTGACAGCGCATTAGAGGCTTAGGCGGCAGCTGCAGCAGACAGACTGTGGCCACATGTGATTAAGAGCCATCGCCAATCTGCTGAGGAGCGGAGGACTGAGTAGGCGACAACGACGTTGACGATAAGGTAAGTAAGTGGCAGACTGGCAGTACAGCTCTAGACCCTAGTAATATATTGCAAAGCACATTGCAATGCAAAGGGACAGGGTATTAAAAAAGCTGCATGCTATATCCCAACAGTCCCAGTTAGTTGCCCTCAGCCAGCGCAGGAGTACAACCAGGCACCAGTTACTATAGTAGGTGTGATGATAGCAGGATGTGATGTCACTAGCTGGTGGGCGGGGCTTAGGTCCGGTGTCTGTGTCGCAGTTAGTTTAGTACAATCAACCTGTCTGGATGTGTATTGCTATGCTCTGTAATAAAATAGAGTTGTACCATCATTGCTGTGTCCTGCATATGTCCTGCATCTCATGACATGGTGTCAGAAGTTCTGGACTACGCTTCTGTTTCTGATGATGACGATGTCAAAGTTTACCCC
The DNA here is from genome assembly GCF_027579735.1 of Bombina bombina. Classification (NCBI taxonomy): domain Eukaryota; kingdom Metazoa; phylum Chordata; class Amphibia; order Anura; family Bombinatoridae; genus Bombina; species Bombina bombina. The sequence continues at coordinate 289,499,113 of NC_069501.1, read as the reverse complement.
ACCTGAGCCTTTTGACTTTTCTCAGCCTGCAGCTTGGCCCACATGGCGTCAGCGGTTTCAGCGCTTCAGGATTGCATCCAAACTGAACAAGGAGAGTGGTGAAGTACAAGTTAATTCTCTTTTATACTCTATGGGGAAAGATGTAGAGCCAGTGTTCAATGCTTTTACTTTCCAAGAAGGGGAAGAAGTTAACTTTGATATAGTTATGGATAAACTCAGTGCCCACTTTGTGCCCAAAAGAAATGTGATTCATGAGAGAGCTTGTTTTCACAAACGTAATCAGCGTGTGGGAGAATCTGTGGAGTCATTTGTGCGCAGCCTGTATGAATTAGCTGAATTCTGTGAGTTTGGTGTTGCTAAAGAAGAGCAAATCAGAGACAGAATAGTTATTGGAATTGCAGATGCTGAAGTCTCCCTGAAGCTGCAGTTAGAGCCTGATTTAACATTAGACGGGGCTATTAGGATGGCCCGCCAGAGTGAACTGGTGAAAAAGCAAAGTGCTGATCTGAGGTCTGAGAGTATTGTGGATGAAGTGCAACAGTCTAGGAAAATTACTAGTGAAAGGCACAGTGTGAGCGGTAGATCTAAAGTACTGGAAAGGCCTAGAAGTGGATGGGCGCAACATGGCCGATGCACACGGTGCTACCGGGCTCATGATCAGAGTGCTATATGCCCGGCCAGAGATAAAAGATGCAGAAAATGTAACAGAATAGGCCATTTTGAAGTGGTGTGTAAAACTGAATACATTAAGGAGATGCAGGTGGACAGTGACCAGGAGGGTCAGGAAGTGTCTTTTGTGGGGTCTGTTGTGGAACGGACAAGCTCAGAGGAAGATTGGAAAGTTACCTTTACTGTAATGGGAGCCAATGTTGATTTTAAGATTGACACAGGAGCAGATATCACTGTAATGTCTTTTGCTGAATTTATGAGACTGCCTCGACAGCCCCAGCTGGCGAAGGTTACTACAAATGTTCATAGTCCCGGTGGCCGCATTGATTGTGTGGGGAAATTTCTTGCCAGCTGTGAGTACAAACAAAGGAAGTTCACCATGTGGGTGCATGTGATCCGAGGTCAGTGTGTTAACAGTTTATTGAGCAGAAAAGCAGCCTGTGACTTGGGCCTCGTGGCCAGAGTGAATGAGATCTCTGAAGATATGTTTGGCGAGTTGGGCCTACTGAGCTGCAAACCTGTCCGTATAGCACTTAAAAGTGACGCAGTCCCGTACAGTATTTCTACTCCTCGTAGAATTCCGTTCCCGCTTATGCCTCAAGTGGAGAAAGAGCTCATGCGCATGAAGTCTATGGGGGTTATTGAAGAGGTTGTTGAAGCAACTGATTGGTGTGCCCCCATTGTTCCAGTTGCAAAGAAAAACGGAAAGGTGCGCATCTGTGTGGACCTGAAAAGGTTGAATGAGGCAGTGAAGAGGGAGAGATTTGTGCTGCCGACACTGGAAGATATAGCCCCGAAGTTGGCTGGGGCGAAGTTCTTTTCCACATTAGACGCTTCTAGCGGCTTTTGGCAGATCCCCCTGGATCCAAAGTGCCGCAAACTGACTACCTTTATCACTCCGGTAGGTCGGTTCTGTTTCTGCAGACTTCCCTTTGGGATATCCTCCGCTCCTGAGATCTTTCAGAGGGAAATGAGTTCTCTCCTGAGTGGCCACGTGGGCACAGCAGTCGTCATGGACGACATTCTAGTGTATGGGTCTACAGTGGAGGAGCATGATCAGCGTTTGAGTTGTGTGCTGCAGGCTATCAAAGAGTCTGGGCTGAAGCTGAATAAAGAAAAATGTCATTTTAGGAAAACTGAATTATGCTACTTTGGGCATATCATCAACGGGGATGGCATCAAGCCGGACCCCGAGAAAATTCGGGCTATCGAACAGATGAAAAGCCCTTCTGATGTACATGAGCTGAGACAGATATTGGGCCTAGTAAATTACGTGGGCAAGTTTCTTCCAGATTTATCTACAGTTTTGCACCCTATCACAGAGTTGCTTAAGAAAGATGTTGCCTGGGTCTGGGGACCCTCACAAGAAAAAGCGTTCCTGCATGCTAAGTCCCTGCTGGGGTCTGCCCCAGTGCTGGGGTTCTACGACCCTTCAAAAAAGACTGTGGTTAGTGCTGATGCAAGCAGTTATGGGTTGGGGGCTGCACTCCTGCAGCTGAATGACAACAAACTACAGCCCATCGCCTACTGTTCCCGCACACTGACGGCTGCGGAGTCAAAATACGCTCAAATTGAGAAAGAGTGCATGGCTGCAGTTTGGGCCTGTGAGCGCTTTCAGCGTTATCTAGTGGGTTTGGAGAAATTTAGTCTGGAAACTGACCACAAACCGCTAGTCCCTCTTATCAATTCTTACGATATCGACAAAACACCCTTGAGATGCCAGAGACTTTTAATGAGACTGCTCAGGTTCAATGTTCAGGCAGTGCATGTGCCGGGGAAGCAGCTGGTTGTGGCAGATACACTGTCCAGGCTCCCGCTGGCTGCTGTTGAAGAATCCTCTACAGAATCGGATGTAAAAGTGTATGTTGATTCAGTTCTGGCCTCTAAGTCCATTTCTTCAAGGAAACTGGAAGAGATAAAGAAAGAGACATATTTGGACACAGATCTGCAAGAAGTTATAAGGTACATAAGAGATGGCTGGCCCGAGAGCCGGGCAGCCTGGATGTCTTTAAATGCTTACCAGCCAGAGAGGTCGCAGCTCACGGAGCTGGAGGGGTTGGTGCTGTTCCAAGACCGTATTGTAATTCCTGTCAGCATGAGGAAGGAGATGTTAAACAGGATTCATGATGGCCACTTAGGCATTACAAAGTGCAGAGAAAGAGCGGCTACAGCTGTGTGGTGGCCTGGGATCAGCTCCGACATTGCAAATCACGTGTCTAAATGTGCCTTTTGCCGGGAACGCCGGCCTACTCAGAGAAGGGAGCCCTTAATGTCTACTCCGCTGCCTGCGGGGCCGTGGCAGAAAATAGCTGCTGATTTGTGCGAACTGCACGGGAAAAAGTTTCTTGTTGTTATCGACTACTATTCCAGGTATTTGGAAATAGCACCCCTGAATGATATCACAAGTCAGGCCGTTATCATTCGCCTGAAGAGCTTGTTCGCCCGCTGGGGCATTCCAATGGAGCTGGTGAGTGATAATGGCATGCAGTTCGCTTCTACAGAGTTCAGTGCTTTCAGCAGGGAATATGATTTTGTACATTCCACGTCAAGTCCACATTATCCGCAGGCCAACGGAATGGCTGAAAGGGCAGTTCAAACAACAAAATTCATCCTAAAGCAATCTGAACCGTACCTAGCCCTCTTGTCATACAGGGCGACGCCCATTCAAGCCACCGGGTTTAGCCCGGCACAGCTGATGCTAGGACGCCAGATTCGCACCACTTTACCCTCAGTGGGTGTCTTCAAGCCGCCTGGCCCTGTTCCTCGGGACGAAGTCCTTAGGAGGGATGAAGAGGCCAAAAAGGGTTATCGTTTCTTCTACGACAGGAGACATTCTGTCAGGCCTTTACAGGAACTGAAAGCGGGCCAAAGTGTCAGAATTAAACTGGATGATGAGAAGAAATGGAAGACGCCTGCTACGGTAGTGGGCCGCTCTCCAGAACCAAGGTCTTACACAGTCCTTACAGAGGGAGGGACGGTTACACGCCGTAACCGAAGACATCTTCAGCCTGTACCTGAGAGTCTGGAACCGGATACCTCAGTACCACCGCCGGTGGGATCTCCTGTTCTAAGAGAGGTGCCTTCCCCTCAGCAAGATCATAGCGGGGATATATCTTTGCCTCCAGCAGACTCTTGTTCACCATCTTCTGTATCAGAGGACAATTCATGCAAAGTTACATCAAGCGGAAGAGTGGTGAGGCTTCCGGCCCGATACAGGGACTGACTTTAGCTAGAACAGTGACCGGAAGTATGGGCAGAATAATCCCATGGTCACTGTGGACTAGGGTAGTCTACCCCGATGTCCAAGTCAGGATGTAATTTGTTTGTTCATGTTTTCTAATCTATCTGTTTTTATAATGTTCTAAAACAAAATGTTGTGTATACCCTGTTGGTGTACCTTGTTGTTTAATATATGTGAATGTATGCTTTGCCTTTGAAAAAGGGGAAGATGTGATGATAGCAGGATGTGATGTCACTAGCTGGTGGGCGGGGCTTAGGTCCGGTGTCTGTGTCGCAGTTAGTTTAGTACAATCAACCTGTCTGGATGTGTATTGCTATGCTCTGTAATAAAATAGAGTTGTACCATCATTGCTGTGTCCTGCATATGTCCTGCATCTCATGACAGTAGGTATGCTCCATGCACAACTTAGGGAGCATATTTACCAGTTAGGGTTACCCCGGAGAGATCAGTAGTATGGAGGTAGATTCATAGCTTAAATTGTAGAGCCCAGCACACACCTGAAAAGTGTCCATTTAATAAACCAGCCTTTTCCCCCTACAATAGTCCTTAAATGGCAATACTCAAATGAAAAACTCTATATACCAGACATGATTACCTCTTTCTTATTCAAGATACATATAATTATTTAGCAACACATCATAAAAAACTAAAATATTAGACTTCAGAATTTGGGTTAGAACTTAAACTTTAACATTAAACAATGTAAACAAAATAATAAAAGCGGATTAATGTGACTAAAAAATTAAGGTGTTATTCTCAAATTCTCTGTTGCACAAATATCATGAGGAAAAGCTTATAACATTTGTGTATGAATATTATGTTTATGTTCCAGAAGCATGAAACTCCATATTGTGTATGATGTAGGACCACATGATTGTGGATGTTGTAATTATTCAGTGAATTAAGAAAGTACCAGCCACTCTGCCAAATTACTGGTTTTCCTTATAGGACTGATTAATTGTATTATATAATTTCCCTAGTATATATTTGTTACTGATTTAAGAACATACCAGTACAGCATCTATAGTGTACAATCAACAAATATATTGCAGATATGAATTAATTCATATATATTCTTATTTTTTATTTATTTTAACAGCATTTTGAAGTAAATGTATACAACATTTTAACTTTTTTCAGGTTTTCTACCTTTTTCATGTTAATTAAATTTAGGCAAGATAAGAAAAAAATAAATAAAATATATATATATATATATATATATATATAAACGCAGATGTGTGTGTGTGCAGTGTTTGTGTGAGTCAGATGTGTGTGTGTGCAGTGTTTGTGTGAGTCAGATGTGTGTGTGTGCAGTGTTTGTGTGAGTCAGATGTGTTTGTGTGAGTCAGATGTGTGTGTGTGTGCAGTGTTTGTGTGAGTCAGGTGTGTGTGTGTGTGTGTGTGTAGTGTTTGTGTGAGTCAGATGTGTGTGTGTGTGTGCAGTGTTTGTGTGAGTCAGGTGTGTGTGTGTGTGTGCAGTGTTTGTGTGAGTCAGATGTGTGTGCAGTGTTTGTGTGAGTCAGGTGTGTGTGTGTGTGTGCAGTGTTTGTGTGAGTCAGATGTGTGTGCAGTGTTTGTGTGAGTCAGGTGTGTGTGTGTGTGTGCAGTGTTTGTGTGAGTCAGATGTGTGTATGTATATGTGTGTGCAGTGTTTGTGTGAGTCAGATGTGTGTGTGTGTGCAGTGTTTGTGTGAGTCAGGTGTGTGTGTGTGTGTGTGTGTAGTGTTTGTGTGAGTCAGATGTGTGTGTGTGTGTGCAGTGTTTGTGTGAGTCAGGTGTGTGTGTGTGTGTGCAGTGTTTGTGTGAGTCAGATGTGTGTGCAGTGTTTGTGTGAGTCAGATGTGTGTATGTATATGTGTGTGCAGTGTTTGTGTGAGTCAGATGTGTGTGTGTGTGTGCAGTGTTTGTGTGAGTTACGTGTGTGTGTGCAGTGTTTGTGTGAGTCAGGTGTGTGTGTGCAGTGTTTGTGTGAGTCAGATGTGTGTGTGCAGTGTTTGTGTGAGTCAGGTGTGTGTGTGTCTGTGTAAGTGAAGTGTTTGTGTGAGTCAGATATGTGTGTGTGTGTAGTGTTTGTGTGTCAGGTGTGTGTGTGTGTGTGTGGGTGCAGTGCTGGTGTGAGTCAGATATGTGTTAGTGTGTGTGCAGTGTTTGTGTGAGTCAGATATGTGTGTGTGTGCATGCTTTGTTTGTGTGAGTCAGATATGTGTGTGCAGTGCTTGTGTGAGTCAGATATGTGTGTTTGCAGTGTTTGTGTGAGTCAGATGTGTGTGCACAGTGTTTGTGTGAGTCATATTTGTGTGTGCAGTGTTTGTGTGAGTCAGGTGTGTGTGTGCCGTACTTGTGTGAGTCAGGTGTGTGTATAATGACTTTAAGGAAAAGATTGTTTTTTTTTATATGGCAATTAAAAACATAGTGGGGGACGGGCATATGAGGTGGGAGGGGCACAGGAAATAGAAGGGGCAATAGGGTAGGAGGAGGAGATAAGGAGGTAGGTGGAGCAAAGGGGAGGTGGGGTCCTACCACACTTTCGCCCGGGGGCCCTGGTTGGTCTCAGTCCGTCCCTGAAAATAAGTGTAAAGTTTTAGTGTCTATAAAACAATGGGAGCTTCCATGTTGTAACTTAGCGCATAGTTGCCAACAGTCTCGTTTTTCCCGGGACAGTCCCGGAATTTGGAACCCTGTCCCTGCCATTTAATTGTCCCTGTGATGAGAGCAGGAAGTGATGTCACTAGTTTGGGGGCGGGGCTTAGGTCCGGTAGTCTGTGTCGCAGTTAGCTAGTGAAATCAACCTGACTAGATGTATGTTTCTGTGCTCTGTAATAAAATAGAGTTGTACCATCATTGCTGTGTCCTGCACATGTCCTGCATCTCATGACATGGTGTCAGAAGTTCTGGCCTGCGCTTCTGTTCCTGATCGATGACAATGTCAAAGTTTACCCCACCTGAGCCTTTTGACTTCTCTCAGCCTGCAGCTTGGGCCACATGGCGTCAGCGGTTTCAGCGCTTCAGGATCGCTTCTAAACTGAACAAGGAGAGTGGTGAAGTACAAGTTAATTCTCTTTTATACTCTATGGGGAAGGATGTGGAGCCAGTGTTCAATGCTTTTATTTTACAAGAAGGGGAAGAATTTAACTTTGATATAGTTATGGATAAACTCAGTGCCCACTTTGTGCCCAAACGTAATCAGCGTGTGGGAGAATCTGTGGAGTCATTTGTGCGCAGCCTGTATGAACTAGCTGAATTCTGTGAGTTTGGTGTTGCTAAAGAGCAAATCAGAGACAGAATAGTTATTGGAATTGCAGATGCTGAAGTCTCACTGAAGCCTGATTTAACATTAGATGGGGCTATTAGGATGGCCCGCCAGAGTGAACTGGCGAAAAAGCAAAGTGCTGATCTGAGGTCTGAGAGTATTGTGGATAAAGTGCAACAGTTCAGGAAAACTGCTAGTGAAAGGCACAGTGTGAGCGGTAGATCTAAAATAACGGATAGACCTAGAAGTGGATGGGCGCAGCATGCCCGATGCACACGGTGCAACCGTGCCCATGATCAGAGTGCTATATGCCCGGCCAGAAAATTTAACAGAATGTGCCATTTTGAAGTGGTATGTAAAACTGAATACATTAAGGAGATGCAGGTGGATAGTGACCAAGAGGGTCAGGAAGTGTCTTTTGTGGGGTCTGTTGTGGAACGGCCAAGCTCAGAGGGAGATTGGAAGGTTACTTTTACTGTAATGGGAGCCAAAGTTGATTTTAAGATTGACACAGGAGCAGATATCACTGTAATGTCTTTTGCTGCATTTATGAAACTGCCTCGACAGCCCCAGCTGGCGAAGGTTACTACAAATGTCCATAGTCCCGGTGGCCGCATTGATTGTGCGGGGAAATTTCTTGCCAGCTGTGAGTACAAGCAAAGGAAATTCAGTATGTGGGTGCATGTGATTCGAGGTCAGTGTGTTAGCAATTTATTGAGCAGAAAAGCAGCCTGTGACTTGGGCCTCGTGGCCAGAGTGAATGAGATCTCCGAAGATATGTTTGGCGAATTGGGCCTACTGAATTGCAAGCCAGTCCGTATAGCACTTAAAAGTGACGCAGTCCCATACAGTATTTCTACTCCCCGTAGAATTCTGTTCCCGCTCATGCCTCAAGTGGAGAAGGAGCTTATGCGCATGAAGTCTATGGGAGTTATTGAAGAGGTTGTTGAAGCAACTGATTGGTGTGCCCCCATTGTTCCTGTTGCAAAGAAAAACGAAAAGGTGCGCATCTGTGTGGACCTGAAAAGGTTGAATGAGGCAGTGAAGAGAGAGAGATTTGTGCTGCCGATATTAGAAGATATAGCTCCAAAGTTGGCTGGGGCGAAGTTCTTTTCTACATTGGGCGCTTCTAGCAGCTTTTGGCAGATCCTCCTAAATCCAAAGTGCCGCAAACTGACTACCTTTATCACACCGGTAGGTCGTTTTTGCTTCTGCAGACTCCCCTTTGGGATATCCTCTGCTCCTGAAATCTTTCAAAAGGAAATGAGTTCTCTCCTGAGTGACCACGTGGGCACGGCAGTCGTCATGGACGACATTCTAGTGTATGGGTCTACAGTGGAGTAGCATGATCAGCGTTTAAGTTGTGTGCTGCAGGCTATCGAAGAGTCTGGGCTGAAGTTAAATAAAGAAAAATGTCATTTTAGGAAAACTGAATTATGTTACTTTGGGCATATTATCAATGGGGATGGCATCAAATCAGAACCCGAGAAAATTTGTGCTATTGAACAGATGAAAAGTCCTTCTGATGTACATGAGCTGAGACAGATGCCTTGGAAATTATGTGGGCAAGTTTCTTCCAGATTTATCAACAGTTCTACACCCTATCACAGAGTTGCTAAAGAAAGACGTTGCCTGGGTCTGGGGACCTTCACAAGAAAAATCTTTTGTGCAGGCCAAGTCCCTGCTGGGGTCTGCCCCAGTGCTGGGGTTCTACGACCCTTCCAAAAAGACTGTGGTTAGTGCTGATGCAAGCAGTTATGGGTTGGGGGCTGCTCTCCTGCGGTTAAATGAAAATAAACTACAGCCCATCGCCTACTGTTCCCGCACACTGACGGCTGCTGAGTCAAAATACGCTCAAATTGAGAGAGTGCCTGGCTGCAGTTTGGGCCTGTGAGTGCTTTCAGTGTTATCTAGTGGGTTTAGAGAAATTTAGTCTGGAGATTGACCATAAACCACTAATCCCTCTAATCATCTCTTATGACATTGACAAAACACCATTAAGATGCCAGAGACTTTTAATGAGACTACTCAGGTTCAATGTTCAGGCAGTGCATGTGCCGAGGAAACAACTGGTTGTGGCAGATACACTATCCAGGCTCCCGCTGGCTGCTGCTGAAGAATCCTCAACCGAATCTGATGTGAAAGTGTATGTTGATTTGGTTCTGGCCTCAAAGTCCATTTCTTCAAGGAAACTGGAAGAAATAAAGAAAGAGACATATTTGGACACAGATCTGCAAGAGGTTATAAAGTTCATAAAAGAAGGCTGGCCCGAGAGCCGGGCAGCCTGGATGTCTTTAAGTTCTTACCAGTCAGAGAGGTCGCAGCTCACGGTTCCAAGACCGCATCGTTATTCCTGCCAGCATGAGGAAGGAGGTGTTAAACAGGATTCACGATGGCCACTTAGGCATTACAAAGTGCAGAGAAAGGGCAGCTACAGCTGTGTGGTGGCCTGGGATCAGCTCCGACATTGCAAATCACGTGTCTAAATGTGCCTTTTGCCGGGAATGCCGGCCTACTCAGAGAAGGGAGCCCTTGATTTCTACTTCGCTGCCTGCGGGGCCGTGGCAGAAAATAGCTGCTGATTTGTGTGAACTGCACTCCTGTTACTGTTCTTTCATCACAGCTGAGTGCTGCAAACTGTGGGACATTTTAGTAGTTAGCTGTGTGATCTGGTGACAGTGAGCTGCTGCTAGTGAAGGGTTAATAATACACATTGTACAGATCTGGGTGACAATGAGCTGCTGCTAGTGAAGGGTTAATACACTGTACAGATCTGTGTGACATTGAGCTACTGCTGCTAGTGAATGGTTAATAATACACATTTTACAGAACTGGGTGACAATGAGCTGCTGCTAGTGAAGGGTTAATACACACTGTACAGATCTGGGTGACAATGATCTGCTGCTAGTGAAGGGTTAATACAAACTACATATCTGGGTGGCAATGAGCTGCTGCTAGTGAAGGGTTACTACACACTGTACATATCTGGGTGATAATGAGTTGCTGCTAGTGAAGGGTTAATACACTGTACAGATCTGGATCATAATGAGCTGCTGCTAGTGAAGGGTTAATACAAACTGTACAGATTTGGGTGACAATGAGCTGCTGCTACTGAAGAGTTAATACACACTGTACAGATCTGGGTGACAATGAGCTGCTGCTAGTGAAGAGTTAATACACACTGTACAGATTTGGGTGATAATGATCTTTTGCAAAAGAATAAATCAGGTGTAAAGATAATGGTCAAAATCTAAACTACTTTCTGTTAATAGAGAAATTAATCTTTTGATCAGCAACAGCTATAATAGTGATCTACTAAGTAGCACTAAAAATGTGGCTATAGTGCATATTCCCTCATTTGTTCTATACCTTTTAGTTTCATATTTTTATTTATATATAATCTGCACTATAATAAATAGGCGGGGCTAAACTATGCTAATTATGTGGGTTTAACAAAGTGGGCGGAACTTTAGGGCAGGGGGTGTGGTAATACATTTCATACAGGTAATTGATAGCTAGAAAGTGTCCCTGGAAATTTTTTTCAAATGTTGGCAACTATAGGCTTCTCTGCTGTGGCCAATGAGGGACAGTTATACAGGGAGTGCAGAATTATTAGGCAAGTTGTATTTTTGAGGATTAATTTTATTATTGAACAACAACCATGTTCTCAATGAACCCAAAAAACTCATTAATATCAAAGCTGAATAGTTTTGGAAGTAGTTTTTAGTTTGTTTTTAGTTATAGCTATTTTAGGGGGATATCTGTGTGTGCAGGTGACTATTACTGTGCATAATTATTAGGCAACTTAACAAAAAACAAATATATACCCAGTGACCAATATAGCCACCTTTCTTTGCAAGGACACTCAAAAGCCTGCCATCCATGGATTCTGTCAGTGTTTTGATCTGTTCACCATCAACATTGCGTGCAGCAGCAACCACAGCCTCCCAGACACTGTTCAGAGAGGTGTACTGTTTTCCCTCCTTGTAAATCTCACATTTGATGATGGACCACAGGTTCTCAATGGGGTTCAGATCAGGTGAACAATGAGGCCATGTCATTAGATTTTCTTCTTTTATACCCTTTCTTGCCAGCCACACTGTGGAGTACTTGGACGCGTGTGATGGAGCATTGTCCTGCATGAAAATCATGTTTTTCTTGAAGGATGCAGACTTTTTCCTGTACCACTGCTTGAAGAAGGTGTCTTCCAGAAACTGGCAGTAGGACTGGGAGTTGAGCTTGACTCCATCCTCAACCCGAAAAGGCCCCACAAGCTCATCTTTGATGATACCAGCCCAAACCAGTACTCCACCTCCACCTTGCTGGCGTCTGAGTCGGACTGGAGCTCTCTGCCCTTTACAAATCCAGCCACGGGCCCATCCATCTGGCCCATCAAGACTCACTCTCATTTCATCAGTCCATAAAACCTTAGAAAAATCAGTCTTGAGATATTTCTTGGCCCAGTCTTGACGTTTCAGCTTGTGTGTCTTGTTCAGTGGTGGTCGTCTTTCAGCCTTTCTTACCTTGGCCATGTCTCTGAGTATTGCACACCTTGTGCTTTTGGGCACTCCTGTGATGTTGCAGCTCTGAAATATGGCCAAACTGGTGGCAAGTGGCATCTTGGCAGCTGCACCCTTGACTTTTCTCAGTTCATGGGCAGTTATTTTGCGCCTTGGTTTTTCCACACGCTTCTTGCGACCCTGTTGACTTTTTTCAATTTTAAGAGTGCTGCATCCCTCTGCAAGATATCTCACTCTTTTTGACTTCTCTGAGCCTGTCAAGTCCTTCTTTTGACCCATTTTGCCAAAGGAAAGGAAGTTGCCTAATAATTATGCACACCTGATATAGGGTGTTGATGTCATTAGACCACACCCCTTCTCATTACAGAGATGCACATCACCTAATATGCTTAATTGGTAGTAGGCTTTCGAGCCTATACAGCTTGGAGTAAGACAACATGCATAAAGAGGATGATGTGGTCAAAATACTCATTTGCCTAATAATTCTGCACTCCCTGTAAATAGGTCACTAGAGTGTGCAGCCAATGGCTGTGTGGAATAGAACAGTGTTCTGCACTTCCATTTCTAAAAGGAACTGAAAAGTTTACAATTTCAGAATAGAATTACAGGAAAAGGGGACAAAATAATTAATGAAAGTATATTGCAGAGTTTTTTTATATATGCAATTTATAATTTTATATTATCATATAAAGGTGTTTAAAGTGAAAGTAAATTTTTAACCTGTGCAACACATCTATGTAATATTTATAAGTAATATTAATGTTTCGCTAGGTTTTTTTTTTTTTTTTTTTTTCAAATCAGAGTTTATATTTTAATACTTTATTTCCCTACCGTTATCGTTGTCACTCCTCCCACCCTCCTCTTCCGGTATTTTCTAGCCATTACGTATAGAGAGGTCACACCCGCTCTATACGTAGTATAAATGCGAGTTCACGATACATGCATTGATTGCGCATGCGTGAATCGCCGATTGTGTCGGAGCAGCCGTGGCAACTGATAACTTTCTCGGCTGAAAAAGACAAGTCGCTGTGCGCATGCGCGAATTGTGCACGAGCGATGGATAGAATCTTGTTTTGAATAGATTTGGCGCATGCGCACTGGATTATAGCCTAGTATGACGTAGCTTCACGGCAGACGATCGGCCAGAAAGTCAATTGGAGGATAAGAAAAATGTGACCAGGAAGTCCGTTATGTTGTCAAAAACGGGTTGAATTGAAAATATACAAAATTATTAGTTTATATGCTGCGAAAAAGGTATTTATATATTACTGTGAGCAAAACGATGAATGAAACTCCTATTATTTTGATATTGACTATGTAAATGTGCATAGCTGACCAACAAACTTTACTTTTACTTTAATATACCTTTAAAAATTATCCAATTTTCTGCACTACATAGCAGGAAACAGTGCCACCATCTAGTTCTCTTGGAAATGGATAACATTCTTGCAAAACTGCTGCTATGTAGTGATCCAGAAACATGCATGCTCCTGAGCTGATGTCCCTGCTTTTCAACAAAGGACACAAAGAAAATGAAGAACTTGATAATAGAAATAAATTAGAATGTTGTTTAAAATTGCATGCTTTATCTGTATCAAGAAAAGTGTTGGGTTTCATGTCCCTTTAATCCTATTATCAAATTGACTTTGTTCCTTTGGTATTCTTTGTTGAATAGCTGGTATGTAGGCTCAGGAGAGTGTACATGTTTGCTGTACTATATGGCAGCAGATATGTCCATGCTACCTACTAGGCATGCGCATAAATTTGGCATTAATTTCACAAATGAAGGCTGAATATGGCAGTGAGCAGCAGCATTTGGCTTTCTTAGGTGCCCACTATATATTAGTGTTAAAGTGCAATAATACACAAATATCTGGATTTGCACAGAAGGATGCTGCCTGTGCCAAATGTGGCATTTGTTTCTGAAATGAATGCTAAATGCAGAAGTTATGCACATGCCTAGTACCTACCTAGGTATGTTCTTCAATAATGAATATCACGAGTGGAACCAATTTGAAACTAGAATTAGAAACATCTTTTAAATCGTATGCTCTGAGCCATAAGAGGAAAAAATATGGGGTTCATTTCCTTTTAAGGATTTTCCATGTCTTTTTTTTTTAGCTGTATTCCTCACATTATGTCTAACGCTAGAATG